>NC_055698.1:32707868-32790368 GCF_017639745.1 Melanotaenia boesemani | reverse complement strand
CTGCCTGCAGTCCAGACCTTTCACCAGTACACAACATCTGGAGCATCATGGAAGCAGGAATCCAGCAACCAAGGTCCAGGACTGTAGAGCAGCTAGAATCCTGCATCAGACCAGAATGGGACAACATTCCTCTCCTAAAACTCCAGCAACTGGTCTCCTCACTTCCCAGATGTTTCCAGACATGTTAGAAGAAGAAGATGCTGCATCAGTTTCACTATCAGCTCATATTTTCCATCAAATCACAAAATGTCTCAATTTTATCTTCTGACGTGTTGTTTATCTGCTACTGGGGAGAAAATGTCGTCTGATAGGCTTCTGCTTTTATTTACATTTCACACAGAGACCTGTCTTTTTGGGAATTGAGGTTGTTAAAGAGCTCCTTGATCCTAAAACATCCAGTTTAACCCGTGTGCTGCAGGGTTCAGTCGGTTTACAGCAGCAACATTTCCATCCCTCTCCAGTCGCATCAAAATGTGGGATGCAGGCATCAGACATGAGAGGAAAAAGAGGGCAGAGGCTTTGCAGGGGGGGAGAGGGTGGTGAAGAGGACAGTAGGAGAAGTGAGGAAGAAGTGAATGAACAAGACAGCTGCAGACAGCGAGAGGACGATAAGCCGAACTGTGGCTGCTGCTGGACTCAGACAGGCTCACCTGATGACACATCTGTCGCTGCGACTCATCCAGACTCTGTAATCTCCGTCTCAGAGACCTGCAGCAGACCACACAGAGGGAAAAGACAACGCTCGTCAGTGAGGGATTACACCGAGTTTCAGGCCAGTTCCAGGCTTTTATCAGACCTCAGACAATGACCTGCTTTCACCTGATGGAGACAGGCAATAAACCTGTTTCAGAGGGTGGGAGTTCACATCTTTAACACCTTATTATATGTAATAATAACAATAATAATAAAAAAAGGGAGCATGAAAGAGTCCCAAACTATTAGACTTTATTTACTTCTGCTTCTTTTCCAAGTAACTTTCTTCACCCTTAAAACTCTAAAACTACCCTTATAATCTGCCCTGAAAGCTGCGACACCCCCAACCTGCAAAAAAGCTGCAAATTTAGCAAAACTGGTGCAACAGCAATAAACATAATGTACTTTTCAACCATTTAGAAATGCTGGACAGATTTTATACTGTATTGTGAGTTATTGAGTTATTGTGTTGTTGTACATTTACAGCCTTTCAACACAGAGGTCAGAGGTGAGATTTGTAGCACGCGTGACGGTTTCTGTTTGAATGAAGGAGGTCTCAGCTCAGAGCAAAGAAGCCATGTGGTGATGCTGCCCTCTGGTGGACATGATTATGATCCCGTCAGCTTTTATAAAGACAAATCATTTTCTATATCTGCTGCTCAACTTCCTGTTAATGCAGAAATCTAATCACCAACTCACATGATAGCAACTCATGTCGACATGGTGAAGACGATCTGCTGGAGTTCTAACTGAGCATCAGAATGGGGAAGAAACACAACCCCTTAGTACCAACGTGGCCTGGTTTAACCAGCACAGCCTACCTGAGTATTGTTGCTGACCATGTCCATCCCTTTATGACCACAGTGGAGCATCTTCTGATGCTACTTCCAGCAGGATAATGCACCATGTCACAAAGCCAGATCATCTCCACCTGCTTTCTAGAACATGACGATGAGTTCACTGGACTCCAACGGCCTCCACAGCCACCAGATCTCAGTCCAGTAGAGCAGCTTTGGGATGTGGTGGAACGGGAGATTCTCATCATGGATGCAGCCGACAAACCTGCAGCAACTGTGTGATGCTGTCATGTCAATATGGAGAAAACCTCTGAGGAAGGTTTCCACCACCTGCTTCCATCAAATCATTTCACCAGGAACAGAATTCAAAGAAGATTCAAAGGCTCCTTCAGACATGTTTCTTTGTTCATTTTTAATCCTGGTGAGTAAATGTTCTGCTTTCTGAAACCCAGATCAGATGTCAGAACATCATGGACTGGTTAACCTGGCAGATCAGAGACCGGGATTAATTAAAAACCAGGTTCCACGTGCTAACATAAGATTCAGAGTCTGATTTTTAAAAAAAAAACAAAAACATGGAAACACCTGGTGATGGAAACTCATCACTCTTAACGAGAAGTCTCTTTTTGTATAATGTAATGTTCCACAATATTATGTATGTATGCCTCTGTGTATTTTAAAATGCTTTGAGTTGGTTGTTGTTGTTTGTGTCTGGAGCACAGATGTGCTGGCATCTGGTTAAAAAAGGCTTGGAAGTAAATTTCCTTCAACTAAATAAAGACTGAAATAATCACCCTCATTAACAGTCTCAATAATGAATTTATCCCTCTCCTAATCTGTGTAAGGTATTAAAATAGGTTAATATTTTCAATGGACTTCTCTTTATATCTATTAAACATGCAGGGCAGTCAAAAAACTCAGTGAATTGAATTTAACACCTGAATCAAATTAATTGACTAACAGCCAGCAAAGTTGCACATTGACTCATTAATCTGCTTCAGGTGGATCAGGGATCCATGGAAAACATGCTGGGTTGAGCAGCCCTGCTACAATGTAATGGCTTTAGGTTATCTGTCTTCACAAGTTTTTATTACTAATTTTAGATCTGAAAATTCAACATGGCGGCCCGTTTCGCAGGTGTTGGTGGGCGTGGCCTGAGAAGCTAACTGTAGCTCGCTAAGTCACAAGCTGATGAGAAAACGGCTAAATTTGGAAATAACTCAAAAGAAGATTGATTTTCTATGACGGGGAGGTTGGAGAGGAAAATCCAGACGGAATTCCTTCACCTGTTGACATCAGCGGCGCAGAAACACTCAGGTAGATGCTAAGTGCTAGCTTACAGTTAGCATGAGGATGGCTAAATGCTTGCTAGCTTTTAGCTAACTGACTGCTAACTGCTTAGTAACGTTTGGCTTGTCTTCACCACCTTTTCAAACCATTTAAATTTTAGTTTTTAAAGTAACTAATTAAAATTTCCTTTTTAATAGCTTTATTTTATTTATATTTATTATTTTACTGTTTAATTAATTATTATGGTTAATAATTGAATGTAAATGTTTAATTTTGATCTTTTTAATTGAGCTTTGACAGACATTTTTTCCATTTCCGAGGTTTTTTTCGGTGGCGACGTTCTGTCTGGAGATTTTAAAAGTTTCTCTGCTTGACACGGTTGGTGATTCCTTCTGCTTTACGTCCTCGTTTCTTGTATTTCTCATCCAAACAACCAGAGTTGAACTTTTGGACTGGTCTAGGACAATTAAAAGTTCCCCAGGCTGATCATTAAAGTTGATCATATCTTTGCAGCGCCTGCTAATCGATGGATTAACTTATTTATTTAGAGCAAGAGCCATTGACACAGTTTTAAGACGATGTTGAAGAGCTGCATCTCTCTGGTATTTGACTCGTGCTGATTTTGACAGCTTAGTCAGTTTCCTTTGTTTTTCTGGAATAATAGTTCATAGATCAGCACGTTAACTGTTATTTTATAAAAATGCTTCATAAATAGAATCAGCATAAACAAAACCACCAAACTGAGATTTAGTCTAAAATTAAATCAAACCAGAGTGGAAAATATCTATTTAAATATTCAGATTTAAGCTGGTAGCTCCAGCTCTGCTTCACTGCGGAAATATGCACATAATTAAAAAGATAAGTTCAGATGGGACTGTAGTGTCTGTTGTTGGCAGCGGTTGGAATAAAGTTACAGAAAGATTTTTTCTGATTTAATAAAGCTGAAATTAATTAGTAATAATAAAACTAGAACATTTTAAATGTAAAAACAAATATATGAATTCTGAGATTGATGTCAAATGAAACTCAGAATTGAAAAGCTGCCTTTCCCAGTCCGTCCAGCAGAGGGCGGCAGATGTTCATCTCATGGCTGAATCCTGTTCAGTCTCAGTCTAAGCTCCTTTCTGACATTTTTAAATCTCTGTCTCTCAGTTTGAGGCAGGAAAAGCTTGTATTGCATTTTCCCTCTGGGATAAATAAAGTTATCTTGTTTTGCTTTATTCTTACCAGCTTCTCCACATCAGCTGGATCCAAAATGAACAGGACTCAATTGCAGCTATGAAAAACTTTTCCTCAATATTTGGAGGAGTTCATGTTAAATCAGAAGTATTAAACTTGGTGTTTGTGAACACACCAGAGATCCATCTTCCTTGAACTTGTCATAGTTTTTGAATGATTTAATTATCAGTTTACAGATTGATCGGCGGCGTAGCCGAGGATGTGAGCTGGAGCACACCAGGCTGGGAGAAGTAAACGTGTAATTACACTGATGCGCTGGGTTATTTCTCCATCAATCAAACCTTTCCAGTGGTTGGCAGTCTGTTGCCAAATGCAAATCATTCATCACTCGGTTGATTAACCTCAGATTTGTCCCGTGGAATGCGCCAACATTCACTTTCATTTTTTGTAAGAACTAAAGAGAAACACAACCACTTATCCTCAGAAGGTTTTTTATTTCTGTTTTGTGTTTGTGAGCATGTCAGTGATTCCTCTTCAGCTGGACTTCAGCTGTAGACAGGTTCAGGCTTAATTCCAGTTTCATGTGGTCTGTCGGCTGCAGACGGTTTGTACATTTGGCTGAAAGAAGATGCAGATCTGGGTTAATTTCCCATCTGGTCGGCTGTTGGAATCATAGCTGCACCGTTTCAGATCCCACTGTTAGCATTAGCGTTAGCATGAACACAGAGTACCAGAGTCCGTGACCAGCTGAGTCATCTCTGCTCCGTGTGTGGTGTTTCCAACCAGCTGATTAGATCCAGTAGTTATTGACAGACCGGTGTTACTACATGTCTGTTCGCCTCTTTCATTTTCATGCAGTTTCCTGGTCGGTATTAGAAACCAGGAGGGAGTGTCTAAATGGTTTTATAGAGACGACAACATGGCGTGTCTAGAGCACCGTGCAGGGCAGGGGTGTCCTGCAGTCCGCTGTCCTGCAGTCTTTTGCATGTTTGCTGCTGTTTGGCTAGAATTTGACAAGAAGCTGTTGAGGCGAGACGGTTAATATGAATCCGGTCTGTTGGAGCAGGGAAACATCTACTACCTGCAGGACAGCAGCCCTCCAGGACTGGAGCAGCCCTGATGTCAGGGTTATCCTGCTGACGTAGCGGGAATTCTCCTTCTGTTTGTAGGCAATTTGATTATTTTAGTGTCGTGATTTCTTTTATTGGTAATTTAAAGTCTACATGCATGTTTTGTGTCTTTAAGTGAATTCCAATAAATTAGTCTGAGAGGACGGACTTCTGGAATCACGGAGTGGAAGCTCCATGTGGGGGTGAAGCTTGGGCCTGAAAGGGCAGCAGGTAGAGCAGCTTCACTTCTAGTTGAACCATTTCTCAGTCAGTGTCCCTGGAGAAGATCTGAACCTCCACGTCCCAACTAAACCTGACGTCTGGTCTTTGTGCTAAGCTAATTTCACTAGCATGTTTCTTTCAAGCAGAATCACAGAAAAATAAACAAAAAGAAGCTTTTGTTTTTTAGAGGCTGCTGGTCTGCAGATCTTTTCGTGTGTCTTCTCGTCCCTCCCTCCCTTCTTCCTCAGACGTCCAGTCTTGGCCTGATGGTGTGAATGCAACTTCTCAAGCAGCATGATGATTAGTGGTGATGCTCTTCAGGCCCATCACAATCCGATTACGATTCAGATGGCTGTGATGTGATTATAAAACAATTATCAGTGCATCTTGATGCCCCTTTGTTCTCTGTGTGACTACTTTTAAAAGCAAAGTATTTGTTTTCACCCATAACGAACAAAGCCAGTGGAAGGCGTTTGGCGCCCCGGAAGCTGAATGTGCCAGCACGTCCCGACAGGAGATGAGCCTGTGGCAGCATCCTTGTAGAAAATCAGAACTTCTACTTTTGCTTAGATAAAAATCTTTTTTATAACTTTGCAGATTCTTTTCTACACATTCACAAACTGGAATTTATCAGGCAGATTTTTTCAAATGCTTGATTTATAAATCTAACATTAATTTACAAACACAACATCCTCGTGACTCTGTACTGGCCCACAGATCCTCTCCAATGAAGACGGAGACGTTGGTCTGTGGATGATTGGAGGGACATGTGGACATAGTCTCAGTGTTATCAGGCCGTTGTGGCCACACCGTGTGAAGCGTCATTACTTGTGTCTTTGTGGTCTCAGATCTCTGTGCTCGTGGCGTCCTGTGTGTTTGTGTGTCCGTCCGTCTGTCTTCAGGGGTGGAACTTGTTAACCCCTCCATCATCTGCACACAGACAGATCCCACAGGCAGCACCCAGCTTTCATCAGCCGGCAAACATTCGATCCGGCAGCGGAGCAGAGCTGTCCCTCATCCCCCACCAGCTCCACGGGTTTCACCCCATTACCTGTTTTTACAACGTTCTGGTAGCAGAAGAGTCACCTCCTGACAGACAAGAGACACGCTGGGCTTCATGGTGGCGACTTCAGCATGAAGATTGAGGCGTTGGCGCCGCCTCTGAGGTGTGACGGGATTAATGGGCCTGAAAATGAAGCCTTTCAGGGCCCGTTTGGAGACTGTGGGAGGACTTGTTTGTTGTTGTAGAGCAGCCTGTGGCGTTAACCTGCGACCCCTCTGACCTGCAGCACAACAGCTCCATCCACGCGTCAGGCAGACGGCCGTCATGGCGGAAACATCCGGAACCACAGGAAGAACTTAGAGATCAGAAACACAACAGGCTGCTGGACACATGATCTGCTGGGGGGGCAGAAATATGAACCTGATTTTAAAATGTGTCTCCTGTTCTCTGACTTCTGTCCATCCAGAAGAAGAAAAAACAGCAAATCCTGTTTTATTTTTCACATTTGTTCCGACTTTCTACAGGAAACGGTGCTAAAAATGATTTATTTAATTTTGACAACACATTAAAACAGTGTCTACCGTTGCTAAGCAACGTGGCTCAGCAAGGTAGAGCGGCCGTCTTGTAACCCGAGGGTTGCTGGTTCGATCCTCGGCCAAGTCGAGTTCATGTCGAGGTGCCCCTGAGCAAGACAGCAAACCCCTAACTGTTCCTGATGATCCTTGCATGGCAGCTTCCTCCATCAGTGTGTGTGTGTGTGTGTGTGTGTGTGTGTGAATGTGTGTGTGAACGGGTGAGTGTGTGTGTGGATGTGTGTGTGGATGTGTGTGTGAACGGGTGAGTGTGTGTGTGGATGTGTGTGTGGATGGGTGAATGTGTGTGTGGATGTGTGTGTGAACGGGTGGATGTGTGTGTGAACGGGTGGATGTGTGGGTGTGTGTGAATGTGTGTGTGGATGTGTGTGTGAACGGGTGGATGTGTGTGTGAACGGGTGAATGTGTGTGTGAACGGGTGGATGTGTGTGTGAACGGGTGGATGTGTGTGTGAACGGGTGGATGTGTGTGTGAACGGGTGGATGTGTGTGTGAACGGGTGAATGTGTGTGTGAACGGGTGGATGTGTGTGTGAACGGGTGGATGTGTGTGTGAACGGGTGGATGTGTGTGTGAACGGGTGGATGTGTGTGTGAACGGGTGGATGTGATGTATGATGAAGCGCTGTATAAATACGGACCATTTACCATCTTTCTGACTTCATAGATGTGACTTGAGTTTGTATGATGAGGTGAGTTAGTTCAGTTGGTCAGGATTACTACACACGTGTGGAAATGTACACGTATGTAGATCTAAATAACTTGTAGATCTGGAAAAGTTGCTCCTGTTTTTTAGACCCGGGGTCTCTGGAAGTTGTAAATGATAAAGTGAGGTAAAATATGAGGTTAATATTTTCTAAATATAAACGTTGGTTCTTTTTGCACTAAATCAAATATTGTTATTAGGCTAGTTTGACACCCAGATGTAATTTATCTATAACTTCATCACATTTAGCAAACGAGACGTGTCTGATCTACAGTTTCTTCATTTAGAGATGAAAACATTAAAAGTTTCTCTTCCACGTTTTTACCACAAACTACCACGTTATAACCTGGTCAGGTCCATGCTTCTGAGGTGACATCTGTATGTGTTCCTCCAGCCGACAGGTGAGCAGCTTTCCTCTCCGATGAGTTCCGACTGAACCGCTGCCGACGGAGCTTCCCTTCAGGATCGGTGAGGCCCAAACGTCCATGTGGCAGCCCTGTGCCACAGCCCAGCAGCATCAAGCAGGGTCACGTTATATTTAAAGCTACAACGTGTGACACTGCTCGGATCCAGAAAGAAAAGAAAGGCAGACATCTTGCATTCCTGAGCTAAATTCCAAAGTACAATAACTTCCTAGAATTCTTCGGTCCTCGACGGCGGAGCCAGAGCACATCCTGTTGTCCTCGCAGCACTTCCTGCACATGCAGCTCACTCAGGCTCCCTCGTTGCCATGGCTACAGGAAAACACTGAAGTCACGCTCGGCAGCAACACCAGCAGGTAACGCTCAAGCTTCCATCAGCAGCTTGTTCTGGTGTTGAGAATAATATTTATCTTTTTACTGCTTGACACTGTCACAGCGGGTTCTTCATCTCTAACATGTTGGTCATGTGACCTGTAACGTTTGAAGACTTTAACCCTCTAAAGTTCACACTTGTCTGAACGGATTCATTTGGCTTCTGATCAGCTGTTCTGGCAGATAACTGAATACATGGCTGGGTAATCTGTCCTCCATGTTTTACCAGCTGCAGGCTTTGTTTTTCAGCGTTTGAGCCAAATGAAGCAGTTTGAACGTGTTTGAGCTGCAGCTTCTGCTCTCTGGTTGTAGACTGATCCAGCAGCTGTTTGTGTGTTGCATCATGAAGTGCTGCTGTTACTAAGGTGGCATGGACAGCAGCATGGACTTCTGGGCTGATGACCTTACACAGTGGTCTACAGTTACTGATGAGGGTTTCTTATCTGGAGATATCAGTTATTACATCAGACATCAGAGTGTCAGTGATTCATCTGAGAATTCACAGTGGAATGTAAAACACTAATCTGTTATAAGTGATCAAAAGTTGGTAAAACAGGGCTTGAAATGCCACGTGTGAGCACACGTTTGTGCACATAAAACTGGTGCAGTTCAGCTCATTTCCGACTGAACATAAGGGCTGCAACTAATGACTTTTCTGATGGTGGATTAGTCACCGACTATTAGAAGAACTAGTCGACCCATCGGATTATGTATCTGATAATTATTAAACGGATCTTATTTCACTTTCAGCTTTGAAATCTTGCATGAGGTTGTTATGTAAGTCCGCCGTGCCTCCTCTTTACGTGTTCGAGCGTTGCAGATGTGCTTCTGTGGGACGTAAGGTCCGCTTTACAAACCTCACATGTATTTAATTTATTTTGTAAGTTTAATGTGAAGTTAACTCAGACTGTTGACATCCTCTGCCGGAGTTTTGTTGCCTGGTCCGCCGCCATATTTTTCCCCTGGCGGACTTTATTGTGCAACTGTCGGCAGAGATTAGAAAAGAAGACGATGTCTCACTCTGTAGGTTTTTTTTTTTTTTTTTGCCAACAATAGTCGACGGGTAAATTTGTTGTCCACTATTTTTATTGTCGACTGTTGTTGACAATGTCGACTAATTGTTGCAGCCCTACTGCACATGCACCTGTGCCATGCCGTTTTCATCCCGGTCATGGAACAGTGGACCAGCTGTACACCCTCTTCAGTGTCTTGGAGGGGGATGGGGAATTTGGTTAAAGTCTACATGTGTTTTGTGGATTAGGAGAAGGCATTCGACCGTGTTCCCCTGGAAGCTCCTGTGGGGGGTACTCTGGGAGTACGGGCTGTCCGGTCCCTGTACGACCGGTGTCAGAGCTTGGTCCGCATCGTCAGCAGTAAATCAGAATCGTTTCCAGTGTGGGTTGGACTCCGCCAAGGCTGCCCTTTGTCACAGATTCTGTTCATAACTTTTATGGACAGAATTTCTAGGTGCAGCCGAGGTGTTGAGGGGATCCGGTTTGGTGGCCTCAGGATTGGGTCTCTGCTCTTTGCGGATGATGTGGTTCTGTTGGCTTCATCAGGTCGTGATCTTCAGCTCTCACTGGAGCGATTTGCAGCTGAGTGTGAAGCGGCAGGGATGAGAATCAGCACCTCCAAGTCCTAAACGATGGTCCTCAGCCAGAATAGGGTGGAGTGCTCTCTCTGGGTCGGGAATGAGGTCCTGCCCCAAGGGAGGAGTTAAAATCTCTCAGGGTCTTGTTCACAAGTAAGGGAAGGATGAAGCGGGAGATTGACAGCCTCAGTCCTGACAAAATGGACTGGCCTCCCACGGAACCAGCGGGCTATGCCTACATCACCTTGGCTGAACAGGTAATCTGGCTACATAGGCGTTACACCAGCGATGGACCACGCTCCTGTGAGGTTGCTGTTCTTGGGGTCCAGACTGGCGGTCTGGATCCCTCCTGGGAGACCCACCTCTTACGGTTCTGCATGGACAGCTGTGGTGGCCAGAAGGAGGCAAGGCTCCAAAAAACCTTGCCTTGCACCGCCGCTGCCGGCTCCATGGCCCACGTTTTCAGTGTCGCCACCAGCGCTTCAGCGTCCCACGCCAGCACCCAAGTACCGTCCAGCTATGCAGGGGTTCGTCCCTGGTCGGTACACTCGTCCTCTGCCTCCTGAAGTTCATGCTCCCGAGGAGGTCGCTCCTCCATCTCCTGTGGTTCCTTGATCTCAGTCTTCTGTCATCGCGGCCTCAGAGCCTCCCTCCAGAGTCCAGTCTCCCGAGCCGCCCTCCAGAGCCCAGTCTCCCGAGCCGCCCTCCAGAGCCCAGTCTCCCGAGCCGCCCTCCAGAGTCCAGTCTCCAGAGCCGCCCTCCAGAGCCCAGTCTCCCGAGCCGCCCTCCAGAGCCCAGTCTCCAGAGCCACCCTCCAGAGCCGCCCTCCAGAGCCACCCTCCAGAGCCCAGTCTCCAGAGCCACCCTCCAGAGCCGCCCTCCAGAGCCCAGTCTCCAGAGCCACCCTCCAGAGCCGCCCTCCAGAGCCCAGTCTCCAGAGCCGCCCTCCAGAGCCCAGTCTCCTGAGCCTTGTCATCGGGACAGTTTCTTTTTTTTGGGACAACTTGGAAAACTTTATTTTGGATAGTAAAAGCATTACATGTGTGAGGACCATATTGCAGTAACATGGAGTATTACTATTACTATCATTTTTTTATATTGCTGCACCATAACCACAGATAGATCTGGTTCAACCAAAGGACAGGTCAGAGGTTAACACGGTCATTCTTTTAATAATCTCTCGCTCATTTTAAAAGGGTGTAAAGTTTTGCTTGTAAGCAATTTAGAAAAAAAAAGTTTAACATCGAAGAAGTTGTAGATTCAACAGGAACAGAAAACGGTGTAATGTGTTCTGTGTGATAACACTGGGCTGAAATTTCAGATAAATTAAAGCTGCAAGCAGCGTTGGAGGCCCTCGCACCTCTGGCGCCGCTTCGGCCTATTGCACTGCCCCATCACCTAGCAGCCTCCCTCCAGCAGCGCGGCCACTCTCGCCCACAGCTATATACCCATTCTTGCAGAGTTTATCTCCATCAAGAGGCGATTTTCGGCATGAGAGGATCAACTTGCAACTCAGCCTGTCCAGTCACGACATCTGAAGCATTCATCACCTTGTTTCTTACAAACTGTGTTGAATTCCCACAAACTGGAGCATGATTTCATCAAGAGGAAAATTCCACATGGCCAGTACGTGGTGGTAAAGTTGTTTTAATGTAGAACCATGTTCAGGTTGGAACTCTGTTGAGAACAGGAAAATATTAGCTCAATTGGTTAACTGACAGCAGGGTTAGTGCCACTTCCTGTATAATGGCGAATGATTTAAACCATCACAGGAAGCCATTTTAATCAAGCTGCTGTAAGAAGTCAGTGATATTTTCAAGCATGAGTTCATGAAGGATATTAATGAGTTAGAATTAGTTATACAGAGGATAAAGGGTTAAAATGGTGGGACTCCCTGTTCCCAGGGGGCGGGGCTATGGTGTTGAGAACATCAGGACATGAAGAAACTTTTTTGTTTATCCTGGCATGTTACATAAATATGCCACATTTTATAATGTCGTTCAAAGCAGTGGTTGGAGCTGATAGATTAAATATTTATAGGGGGCGCTATAGAGCCACATAACCAGCATATGTGTACTTTAATCAGTTCCAGGGTCTGACCACTGTCCTCTCTGTCAAGTTTGGTGGAGATCAGGAGTACATTGGGTCAGTTACAAGTACTTCCTGTTTAATGGCGGTGGACGCCATTTGCCATGGTTTTGCTTGAGGAAGGAACTTGAGGGTTTTTTCTATAGTTCCTGATCTCAAGCACTGTAGAGTGTGTGAGGTTAATCCCTGAAGAGAGGGACCCCGCTGTCTGAAATTGCACTTCCTGTTTCAAGTGGGCGGGGCTTAGGCCAAGACCAGAAGTAGTAACATGTATCTGTTCAGGAGCAGCCCCTGATTAATCAGTGTAAGTGTCATATTAATTGGATGAAATTGAGGGATTTATACAGATTAATGATGTCATGGCGTCTTTTCCAAGTGTGTCATGGCGCCACGGTCTCGCCATGCAGCGTTCAGCAATGTCCAGATGACAACATCTGGACATGTAGATGTGGTTGGCATGGAACTGAAGTGAAACCTGTGCAGTTTGGTACAGAATGAGTGTTGTATTTCAGAAATAATGGATTCCGTGCTTGATGGCGAAACATCAAAACTTGATGACGAGCCGCCGCTGAACGCCACCTCCTATTAGAAAATTTTCAATAACTTTTGACCACGCATGCCTCTGGAATGTTCAGACTTCGTTTGAGGTAAATACGATAAAATCTGTAGGAGGAGTTCGTTCAAATGCAAACCAAAAAACATTGCAAAAATGACCCCAAAAATGACACCTTTTCAAATGGCCGACTTCCTGTTGTAGCTATCATATAGGTCCAAGAGGCTTTTTTGTAAATCCTTCCAAGTTCTATCAATATACTGGATTTTCAGCCATATCAGTCAATGTAGTGGGCAAGATATGATCAATTAAATATTTGTAGGTGGCGCTATAGAGCCATATTGCAATTTTTTCCAACATATGTCAATGTGGCTGAGTTCTCGGCTGGTCCGCGCTCCTCCCTGCCAGGTTTGGTGTAGATCAGCAGTACATGGGTCAGTTACAAGTACTTCCTGTTTGATGGCGTCGGACCGCTATTCGCCATGGTTACGTTTGGCGAAGGAGCTTGAGATTTTTATTGTGGTATCATGAAAGGGTTTGACCTGTTGTGAAGTACTTTCAAGTGTGCACGTTTTATTCCTGAGGAGATGGACCCCTGCGTCTGAAAAAAAGCACTTCCTGTTGGAAGTGGGCGGGGCTTAGGGCTAGACCGGAATTGGTGATATGAATCCGTTCAGGGCCGGACCCTGATTAATCCCTGCAAGTCTGATGGGGATTGGATCAGAATTGAGGGATTTATAGTGATTTATGATGTCATGGCGTCTTATCAAAGTTCGCCATGGCGCCACGGTCTCGCCCTGCAGCATAGAGGCAACAGTTTTCACTGGGTTTATCATCACCAACTTGTTTTCTGCTGTCTGACCCAGTTTGGACCTGGTTGTGTTCAAAAGTGTCAGATAAGATGGTCTCCAAGTAAAACCATGACTTACTGTCGCCAGGGGGCGTGGCCAATTCATAACCCAAATATTGACATGTAGATGTGTTCAGGATGGGACTGGCATCATACATGGCCATTTTGGTTCAGATACATTGTTTTATGTGGAAGCTATATCACTGTCGTTCTTCACAGGGCGACACAATCAAAATTTGAGGCCCCACCCCCTCCATGCCTTTCTCCTATTAGAAACTTTCAATAACTTTAAAGGACACAATGCCTTCTGGACATCCTGAGCTATTTTTGGTAGCGGTACGATAAAATCTCTAGGAGGAGATAGATTTTGAAAATGTCAGTAAAACGCCAAAATGGCGAACTTCCTGTTGGTTGTAGGCTGTTGCTCCAAGAGGATTTTTTGTTCGCCCGAAGATTTAGAATATATGTAGCGATTTTCATAAGGATTGATGACATGCAGTGGCGGGGCATCGTAAATAGGTGGCGCTCTCATTCAATTTTGCCCGAACAGTCCCAAGCACCCCAAAATATCAAATTTTTCGCATTCCTTTGGGGGGGTGCGCAAAATTAGGCGCGTTTTCGTGCATGTTCAGGTCCCCAAAAATGCCTCCAATGTTTAAGAAGAAGAAGAAGAAGAAGAAGAAGAAGAATAAGGAAGAAACGGAGCAATTACAATAGGCCTTCGCACCGCCTTCGGTGCTCGGGCCTAATAAGGAAGAAACGGAGCAATTACAATAGGCCTTCGCACCGCCTTCGGTGCTCGGGCCTAATTAAAGCTGCAAGCAGCGTTGGAGGCCCTCGCACCTCTGGCGCCGCTTCGGCCTATTGTACCGCCCCATCAGCCAGCAGCCTCCCTCCAGCGAAAAAAGGAAACTATTTTAATCATGATGCTGCAAGAATTCAGTTCTATTTTCAACCATGATTTCATGCAGGATGATATTAATGAGTCTGAATTGGTTTTACAGATAATAAAGGGTTAAAATGGTGGGACTTCCTATTCCCAGGGGGCGCGGCTATGGCGTTGACAACATCAGGACTCGACGAGGCTTTTTTGTATTTCTTGGCATGTTAAATAAATATGCTACATTTCATCAATGTTAGTCAAAGCAGTGGTTGGAGCTGATAGATTTAATATTTATAGATGGCGCTATAGAGCCACATAACCAGCATATGTCCATTTGAATCAGATCCAGGTCTGACTACTGTCCTCCCTGCCGAGTTTGGTGGAGATCGGGAGTACATTGGGTCAGTTACAAGTACTTCCTGTTTCATGGCGGTGGACGCCATTCGCCATGGTTTTACTTAGCGAAGGAACTTGAGGGCTTTTTTCTGTAGTATCATGAAAGGGTTTGACCTTATCTGAAGCACTTTAGAATGTGTGAGACTCATTCCTGAAGAACGGGACCCGCGTGTCTGAAAGGGGCATTTCCTGTTTCAAGTGGGCGGGGCTTAGGTCAAGACCAGAAGTAGTTGTATGTATCTGTTCGGGAGCAGACCCTGATTAATCACTGTAAGTGTGATGGTTTTTGGATGAAAATTGAGGGATTTATACTGATTAATGATGTCATGGCGTCTTATCCAAGCTTGTCATGGCGCCACGGTCTCGCCATGGAGCGTTGAGCAATGTCCAGATGACAACATCAGGACTTGTAGATGTGGTCGGCATGGAAGTGAAGAGAAATATATGCAGTTTGGTGGAGACTGAGTGTTGTATGTCGGAAAAAATTGATTCTGTGCATGATGGCGAAACATCAAAACTTGATGAGGCGCCGCCGCTGAACACCACCTCCTATTAGAAAATTTTCAATAACTTTTGACCACGCATGCCTCTGGAGTGTTCAGACTGAGTTTGAGGAAAATACGATAAAATCTGTAGGAGGAGTTCGTTCAAATGCAAGGCAAAGAAACATGCAAAAATGACCCCGGAAATGACAATTTTTTCAAAATGGCCGACTTCCTGTTGAAGTTATCATATAGGTCCAAGAGGCTTTTTTGTACATCCTTCCAAGTTCTATCAATATACTGGATTTCAGCCATATCAGTCAATGTAGTGGGCAGATATGATCAATTAAATATTTGTAGGTGGCGCTATAGAGCCATATTGCAATTTTTCCAACATATGTCAATGTGGCTGACTTCTCGGCTGGTCCGCGCTCCTCCCTGCCAGGTTTGGTGTAGATCAGCAGTACAATGGGTCAGTTACAAGTACTTCCTGTTTGATGGCGTCGGACCGCTATTCGCCATGGTTACGTTTGGCGAAGGAGCTTGAGATTTTTATTGTGGTATCATGAAAGGGTTTGACCTGTTGTGAAGTACTTTCAAGTGTGCACGTTTTATTCCTGAGGAGATGGACCCCTGCGTCTGAAAAAAAGCACTTCCTGTTGGAAGTGGGCGGGGCTTAGGGCTAGACCGGAATTGGTGATATGAATCTGTTCAGGGCCGGACCCTGATTAATCCCTGCAAGTCTGATGGGGATTGGATCAGAATTGAGGGATTTATAGTGATTTATGATGTCATGGCGTCTTATCAAAGTTCGCCATGGCGCCACGGTCTCGCCCTGCAGCATAGAGCAACAGTTTTCACTGGTTATCATCACCAACTTGTTTTCTGCTGTCTGACCCAGTTTGGACCTGGTTGTGTTCAAAATGTCAGATAAGAGGGTCTCCAAGTAAAAACCATGACTTACTGTCGCCAGGGGGCGTGGCCAATTCATAACCCAAATATTGACATGTAGATGTGTTCAGGATGGGACTGGCATCATACATGGCCATTTTGGTTCAGATACATTGTTTTATGTGGAAGCTATATCACTTTCGTTCTTCACGGCGACACATCAAAATTTGAGGCCCCACCCCCTCCATGCCCTTTCTCCTATTAGAAAACTTTTAATAACTTTTAAAGACACATGCCTTCTGGACATCCTGAGCTATTTTGGTAGCGGTACGATAAAATCTCTAGGAGGAGATAGATTTTGAAAATGTCAGTAAAACGCCAAAATGGCGACTTTGACCCAAAATGGCCGACTTCCTGTTGGTTTTAGGCTGTTGCTCCAAGAGGATTTTTTGTTCGCCCGAACATTTAGAATATTTGTAGCAATTTTCATAAAGATTGATGACGTGCAGTGGCGGGGCATCGTAAATAGGTGGCGCTCTCATTCAATTTTGCCCGAACAGTCCCAAGCACCCCAAAATATCAAATTTTTCACATTCCTTTGGGGGGGTACACAAAAATAGGCGCGTTTTCGTGCATGTTCAGGTCCCCAAAAATGCCTCCAATGTTTAAGAAGAAGAAGAAGAAGAAGAAGAAGAATTAAAGCTGCAAGCAGCGTTGGAGGCCCTCGCACCTCTGGCGCCGCTTCGGCCTATTGCACCGCCCCATCGACCAACAGCCCCACTCCAGCAACACAGCCGCTCTTTCCCAGAGCCATAAACCCGTTCTTCCAGAGTTTATCTCCATCAAGAGGTGATTTTCGTCATGAGAGGATCAGCTTGCACCTCAGCCTTTCCAGTCATGGGATCTGAAGCATTCATGACCTTGTTTCATACAAACTGTGTTGAACTCACACAAACCGGAGCATGATGTCATCAAGAGGAAAATTCCACGTGGCCACTAGGTGGCGCTATAGTCGTTTTCATGTAGAACCATGTTCAGGTTGGAACTGTAATGAGAACAGGAAAATATCAGTTCAACTGGTCAACTGACAGCAGAGCTAGAGCCACTTCCTGTTTCATGGCGAATGATATAACCATAGGGGGCGCTATAGAGCCAAATAACCAGCATATGTCTATTTGAATCAGTTCCAGGCCTGACCACTGTCCTCCCTGCAAAGTTTGGTGGAGAACAGGAGTACATTGGGTCAGTTACAAGTACTTCCTGTTTCATGGCGGTGGACGCCATTTGCCATGTTTTGCTTGAGGAAGGAACTTGAGGTTTTTTTTCTCTAATATCATGAAAGGGTTTGAACTGATCTCAAGCACTTTTGAGTGTGTGAGGTTAATCCCTGCTGAGAGGGACCCTGCTGCAGGAAAAAGGCACTTCCTGTTTCATGTGGGCGGGGCTTAGGCCAAGACCAGAAGTAGTTACATGTATCTGTTAAGGAGCAGACTCTGATTAATCAGTGCAAGTGTGATGCTGATTGGATGAAAATTGAGGGATTTATACTCAATAATGATGTCATGGCATCTTATCCAACCTTGTGATGGCGCCACGGTCTCGCCATGCAGCGTTGAGCAATGTCCAGATGACAACATCTGGACATGTAGATGTGGTCGGCATGGAACTGAAGTGAAACATGTGCAGTTTGGTGCAAAATGAGTGTTGTATTTCAGAAATAATGGATTCCATGCTTGATGGCGAAACATCAAAACTTGATGAGGCGCCGCCGCTGAACGTCACCTCCTATTAGAAAATTTTCAATAACTTTTGACCACGCATGCCTCTGGAGTGTTCAGACTGAGTTTGAGGTGAATACGATAAAATCTGTAGGAGGAGTTCGTTCAAATGCAAGGCAAAGAAACATGCAAAAATGACCCCGGAAATGACAATTTTTTCAAAATGGCCGACTTCCTGTTGAAGTTATCATATAGGTCCTGGAGGCTTTTTTGTACATCCTTCCAAGTTCTATCAATATACTGGACTTCAGCCATATTGGTCAATGTAGTGGGCAGATATGATCAATTAAATATTTGTAGGGGGCGCTATAGGGCTATATTGCAATTTTTGCAGCATATGTCAATGCGGCTGAGTTCCCAACCTGACCGCGTTCCTTCCTGCCAGGTTTGGTCGAGATCAGCAGTACAATGGGTCACTTAGAAGTACTTCCTGTTTGATGGCGTCGGAGCACTATTCGCCATGGTTACGTTTGGCGAAGCATCTTGAGATTTTTATTGTGGTATCATGAAAGGGTTTGACCTGTTGTGAAGCACTTTCAAGTCTGTAAGTTTCATTCCTGAGAAGATGGATCCCTGCGTATGAAAAAAAGCACTTCCTGTTGGAAGTGGGCGGGGCTTAGGGCTAGTCTGGTATTGGTCATATGGATCTGTTCAGGGCGGGATGCTGATTAATCTCTGCAAGCCTGATGGGGATTGGATTAGAATTGAGGGATTTATAGCGATTTATGATGTCATGGCGTCTTATCGAAGTTCGCCATGGCGCCACGGTCTCGCCCTGCAGCGTAGAGCAATGGTTTTCACCAGATATCATCACCAACTTGTTTTCTGCTGTCTGACCCAGTTTGGACCTGGTTGTGTCCAAAACGTCAGATAAGTGGGTCTCCAAGTAAAAACCATGACTTCCTGTCACCAGGGGGCGTGGCCAATTCATAACCCAAATATTGACATGTAAATGTGTTCAGGATGGGACTGGCATCATACATGGCCATTTTGGTTCAGATACATTGTTTTATGTGGAAGTTATATCACTTTCGTTCTTCACGGCGAGACACCAAACTTTGAGGCCCCACCCCCTCCATGCCCTTTCTCCTATTAGAAAACTTTCAATAACTTTTAAAGACACATGCCTTCTGGACATCCTGAGCTATTTTGGTAGCGGTACGATGAAATCTCTAGGAGGAGATAGATTTTGAAAATGTCAGTAAAACGCCAAAATGGCGACTTTGATCCAAAATGGCCGACTTCCTGTTGGTTGTAGGCTGTTGCTCCAAGAGGATTTTTTGTTCGCCCGAACATTTAGAATATATGTAGCGATTTTCATAAAGATTGATGATGTGCAGTGGCGGGGCATATTAAATAGGTGGCGCTCTCATTCAATTTTGCCCGAACAGTCCCAAGCACCCCAAAATATCAAATTTTTCGCATTCCTTTGGGGGGGTACACAAAAATAGGCGCGTTTTCGTGCATGTTCAGGTCCCCAAAAATGCCTCCAATGTTTAAGAAGAAGAAGAAGAAGAAGAAGAAGAAGAAGAAGAAGAATAAGGAAGAAACGGAGCAATTACAACAGGCCTTCGCACCGCCTTCGGTGCTCGGGCCTAATAAGGAAGAAACGGAGCAATTACAATAGGCCTTCGCACCGCCTTCGGTGCTCGGGCCTAATAAGGAAGAAACGGAGCAATTACAATAGGCCTTCGCACCGCCTTCGGTGCTCGGGCCTAAATATAGGAACACCTTAAAAATGTTCAGGCTCAGGATTTTTCACCCCTAGTATCGGTGGAAGAAGAGGAGGGATGTTGCAGCCCTCAGGCCCTGATAGGATAGGGATTAGCAGCCGTTTGGTATGAAGTCAGATAGCAGACAGATGACATCATGCATCAGGCAGGTGAGAAGGTCTCAGGCTGCTCACCACGCCTCCGTCCCCTGCCGGTAAACATGGTGGCTGAGCTGGACCCGTTAGGAACATCCGGAACCCCTGTTATTCCATGGTTGATTTTAGTGGACTGAACCATCACAATGATGAGGGTGTTCGTGACTCTTACACTTTTCCTCATGAGTCACGCCATATCTCTTCAGCGAGGAGATTTCACACCGTTTGGGTAAGGCGTATCAGATGGCATCCCGGATGCCTTTGACTCGGCCGGGGCGTTGTTATTCTGGGATACTCTGGAGATCTGGTTGTTATCTGACAGGCCCCTACACAACCGATCCCAAACACACACAAACATTTTAACACAGCAGCAGGAAAGCTTTCGTTCCAGGTGATGCTTTTTCAGCTTCTCAGGATCCAAATGCTTCCCCAAACTTCATCTTTTTCCTCTGTCATCATGATGTGATAATCTTGGAAGTGGATAGGAGGCCATCTTTACCTGAGACGGTGCTGAGATCTGCTACAACTTACACTGCTGTTAGATTTCAGCCTTTTTCTTTTAATATACACACGGACGAGGTCTCTTGAGAGGTGTTTGCAGCTCATGCTGAATAAAACCAAAGCGGACTGTGGGAGGAGTCTGCAGCTGTGGGAGGAGTCTGCAGCTGTGGGAGGAGTCTGCAGCTGTGGGAGGAGTCTGCAGCAGAGCGCTGCAAGTGGTGCTCGATTTGCAACTGAAAACAGCACAAGAGGAAACTTGGAAGGAGCAAATAATTGGATCATTTCATTTTTATGATCGTAGCCCTGATCGTAACTGAGATTAAAATTTGCCCAGTCCTGTTTATTATGGTCCATATAGATGTTTACTCGTGCTGAACGAGTCATCCACTAATCAGTTTTTTAGGTGGATGAAGCCACATATTTATGTGTTCTCTGTTTGTTTGTTGGAGCGTGCGCACCCACGTGTGCATGCACGTGTCTGTATGTGCGCATGGTGTGGAACTCGTGTTGAGAAATAAGGGGGTTTGGTGGAAATCAGATCAATAGCAGACTGAGTTTAGATCAGTGAGACGGATAAACAACAAATAAAAACAACAAAAATAAACGAAAATAAAAATAAAGTGCTTTGAAAAGATTTAACCCTCTGGGTTTGGGGCTATAATTGGCTGTTTTTGACTACTTTTTTTATATTTAATATTTTACCTTTAAACCAATTTACCTGCCTGTTTGGTTTCATTCTTTTAGCTCAACCTCATACATGTGATTTTACTTTCATTTTTTTATTCTGACCCTGTACCTAAACTCACACAAAACATATCTGAGCAGGAAAAAGTCTTTTTGTTGTGTGTAAAAACGCAAACATTTTAATAACTTAAAATGCAAGTATTGTAATTAATTTACATGAAAATGCAGCAGACGTCTGGAGGTTTTTGTACAGCTACATACAGAACAATCAGCTGCTGGTGTTTTTCTCCACGAACATTGTTACGTATCCGTGTGAATACGAATATTCATTCGAATATGTTTGCAATGTTAAATGAAAGGAAAGGAAGCTGGACATGAAATGATTAAATCAGTTGTAACTAGATTTTTAAAAAATCTTTTAGGTTTCGTGGGGACAGATTTATCTTCAGAACTTCTGGTCTAATCCTGAAGGGAAACAGGACGTCGGCTTCCTGAAGGTAAGCGTGTGGTCCGTGATGCGTTCATGGTTCAGCTTCATCGACCTGTTCGAGGGTGTTGGTCCTGAGCTTGTTTTCCAGTCAACCTGCACCGTGTGGAAGGCAGGTGGAGGCTGAACTCTGCCACCTATGTATAGATTTAACTGGAGTTTGTTGCCTGGAGGAAACTTGACAATGATTTTTTATGCATCCAGGTCTAATGTGGTTATAACTGTCATTATCTTAACGTTCCTCCAGTTTCAGCAGGGTGGTGTCAGAAGAAACGGATCTGAACGCTCTGTTCCAGTCTGTGTTGTTAACGTAGCTGAAATATGAAATCAGCTTCTCTGACTGAACTCAGAGACTTTGTTTATTGGCTCCAGTACGATCAGTGAAATCCTGTTTAAGCCTCGTCCTCTCGGCTCTGCACGTTATGATCTCCAGGCTGCTCTCCCAGCAGGGCAGCATGTCAGGAATGCTGCTTCGTGTCCCCAGCTGTCAGGCCGACTTAGCACGAGCCGCCGTGTCGCGCCAACACCTTAAACCTGTGATGTCATGGTCAGAGAGCTGGGAACAGGACTGCATCAGGCGCCAGCACGCGATGTTATTACCGAGCGACGCTGTACAGTCCAGATCTGTCCAGACACGGATCCCAAAGATCCAAAGCTTCTGAGTGCAGATGTGGAGCTGAGAAAAGTCAGACCAGAGGTTCAGTTTATCCTGGTGATGCCTCCACATTTATGTCAATAAAGTAGGCGAAAATGACAAAAAAATACATTTAATATCAAGTATGTTAATAACAATAAATAAAAAGCAATAAATAAAAAAATAATGAAAAAAGTAAATATAAATATTTACAATTACACAAAGCAAAAATAATTTATTTTAAAAATGAAATGAAAAAGACAAAATACAAGTAAATATTAAATTGATAAACTAAAACAGTATATATAATACAATAAATACTGAAATAAAAGTAAATAAAAATGAAAATAATATAAAAATAAAGGTAAATCTTTAAAAAGCTACAAATAAAAAATTTAATAGAGAGACTAGAATAAAATGCAATGAATATTAAATAAATAAAAAGCTCTTATAAATACTAATAAAACAAAAGTATATTAAAATAGGTAAGTAATACGATGGATGGTTGATTTCATCAAACAGCTTACAAGCCTCCATCAGAACCAGCAAGAAAAGCCTCCATCAGAACCAGAACCAGCAAGAAAAGCCTCCATCAGAACCAGAACCAGCAAGAAAAGCCTCCATCAGAACCAGAACCAGCAAGAAAAGCCTCCATCAGAACTAGAACCAGCAAGAAAAGCCTCCATCAGAACCAGAACCAGCAAGAAAAGCCTCCATCAGAACCAGAACCAGCAAGAAAAGCCTCCATCAGAACTAGAACCAGCAAGAAAAGCCTCCATCAGAACTAGAACCAGCAAGAAAAGCCTCCATCAGAACCAGAACCAGCAAGAAAAGCCTCCATCAGAACCAGAACCAGCAAGAAAAGCCTCCATCAGAACCAGAACCAGCAAGAAAAGCCTCCATCAGAACTAGAACCAGCAAGAAAAGCCTCCATCAGAACCAGAACCAGCAAGAAAAGCCTCCATCAGAACCAGAACCAGCAAGAAAAGCCCCCATCAGAACCAGAACCAGCAAGAAAAGCCTCCATCAGAACCAGAACCAGCAAGAAAAGCCCCCATCAGAACCAGAACCAGCAAGAAAAGCCTCCATCAGAACCAGAACCAGGGAAGACGGCCATCCTCCTGGTCCGGTTGGGGGTCTTTCTTTTTGTCTGATGACCAAATGTAGTTTTTTATGACGTCCAAGGACAGAAACGTCTCCATGGACATCAGAGGACAGAGGACTCTGATGGTGTTATTTTTTGTTCTTTCTCCGTCAGAGTTAAATTTTCTGTTAGATGTGGAGCAGAGTATTTAGGAGGACAACTGGATTTTACCTGCTGAGCCGAGTCTCACCTGAACACTCGGCTGCAGCTCAGTCAGGGAGTGTTTTGTTATGAAAACCATTTCCCCCACGGCAACATTTTTTCAGTCCAATCCAATGCAAATTAGAAATCCAGTAGCTGAGAGATCAAAGTCGGTAAAACACAAACCTGCCCATCATAACAAGCTGCTGCTGAGGAGGAACATGTGACTCATCCAGTTCGACCTGAGCAGCGAGCTAAGAGGTGGAGATCCTCCATCGCCTCGAGGCCCAGCGGCTTTGTTCAGCCATGAACTGTTGACACGAGGACGGCTCTCACCCGTTCTCACGTCCTCATCATTATTATGCAGCTTAATGTGTAGAAACAAGCAGGAGCACCCCGGTTTTTAAAAACCACATTAAACGTGTCACAGCATCATTTTAGAGCCGTTTTAGGTTTAAAACCATGAAAATCACAGCTCGGCTGCTGCAGATCTTCAGGAAGATTAACAAAAACAAGGATCCATGAGAATCTTACATTAGAAAGTCGCATATCAGGCCGGTGCCGACAAGCTCAGTGATCGCACCAGAAAAGAAAGCTCAGAAACATAATGATGTGTAAACGCCAAGGTTTTCTCCTGGGAAAATATTCCAGGGAGCCATTATAATTCCTTTACAATGAGACAGAGCCATTTAGCAGCATATAAAGGTGATTTGTCAGATCTCCAGTTTCATCTGTTTTCACCACAAATCTCAGATTCAGCTGAAATGACGTTTTAATGAATGTTTACCTTCAACTTCCAGCAGTTTTCAGATAAACCTGTTGTTTGCTCAGCGTGAGTCTGCATCTGTATTTAAAGCGGTTAATCAGTTGGTGAAGGGAGGCATTTCCCTGCTGCTGTCACACATTAACCCTTCACCCCTTCTCCGACATTTATGGCCATTTTTCCTCAACTTTTTCTTCTATTAACCGCGTGATCGTCTTGGCTGCGTTGCTGCTAGCGGCGTGAAGTTTTTGTCAACGTTTTGTAAATCCAGTGTCTTTCTCTCTCTTTTACATTTGTTCTGGTGACTTTATGGCCAAAAATATCTACATGCAAGTTACAGATTGGTCACAAACCAGCAACAAAATTGATTTGATTGCATTTAGACTTTATGTCGTATCAGAAACTCCCTCTGGGGACCTTCATAGCCAGAAATGTCCCATTGACTTCCATTGAAAGTTTCACAGTGATTACAGTTTATCATCATTCATTCTTTAATGTCAGCGTTTCATCTGGAAGAAAGGTTATATAGGTTAATATTTGACATTTTAATGGATTCCACCAGATTTAACTGGTTAATGCATGTGTGAAACGATTTACGTTTTAATAATCAGAAATTCTTTGACACAAACAACAAAATCACTCGTAGCGCGTCGATGGACGTGGTGTCCCGGATATGGAAGTGACGGCGATGGACGCGGTGTCCCGGATATGGAAGTGACGTCGATGGATGCGGTGTCCCGGATATGGAAGTGACGGCGATGGACGCGGTGTCCCGGATATGAAAGTGACGTCGATGGACGCGGTGTCCCGGATATGGAAGTGACGTCGATGGACGCGGTGTCCCGGATATGGAAGTGACGTCGATGGACGCGGTGTCCCGGATAAGGAAGTGACGTCGATGGACGCGGTGTCCCGGATATGGAAGTGACGTCGATGGACGCGGTGTCCCGGATAAGGAAGTGACGTCGATGGACGCGGTGTCCCGGATATGGAAGTGACGTCGATGGACGCGGTGTCCCGGATTTGGAAGTGACGCGATGGACGCGGTGTCCCGGATATGGAAGTGACGCGATGGACGCGGTGTCCCGGATATGAAAGTGACGGCGATGGACGCGGTGTCCCGGATATGAAAGTGACGGCGATGGACGCGGTGTCCCGGATATGGAAGTGACGTCGATGGACGCGGTGTCCCGGAAATGAAAGTGACGTCGATGGACGCGGTGTCCCGGATATGAAAGTGACGTCGATGGACGCGGTGTCCCGGATATGGAAGTGACGTCGATGGACGCGGTGTCCCGGATATGGAAGTGACGTCGATGGACGCGGTGTCCCGGATATGGAAGTGACGTCGATGGACGCGGTGTCCCGGATATGGAAGTGACGTCGATGGACGCGGTGTCCCGGATATGGAAGTGACGTCGATGGACGCGGTGTCCCGGATATGGAAGTGACGTCGATGGACGCGGTGTCCCGGATATGGAAGTGACGGCGATGGACGCGGTGTCCCGGATATGGAAGTGACGGCGATGGACGCGGTGTCCCGGATATGGAAGTGACGGCGATGGACGCGGTGTCCCGGATATGGAAGTGACGGCGATGGACGCGGTGTCCCGGATATGGAAGTGACGGCGATGGACGCGGTGTCCCGGATATGGAAGTGACGTCGATGGACGCGGTGTCCCGGATATGGAAGCGACGGCGATGGACGCGGTGTCCCGGATATGGAAGCGACGTCGATGGACGCGGTGTCCCGGATATGGAAGCGACGGCGATGGACGCGGTGTCCCGGAAATGAAAGTGACGTCGATGGACGCGGTGTCCCGGATATGAAAGTGACGTCGATGGACGCGGTGTCCCGGATATGGAAGTGACGTCGATGGACGCGGTGTCCCGGATATGGAAGTGACGTCGATGGACGCGGTGTCCCGGATATGGAAGTGACGGCGATGGACGCGGTGTCCCGGATATGGAAGTGACGCGGTGTCCCGGATATGGAAGTGACGCGATGGACGCGGTGTCCCGGATATGGAAGTGACGTCGATGGACGCGGTGTCCCGGATATGGAAGTGACGCGGTGTCCCGGATATGGAAGTGACGCGATGGACGCGGTGTCCCGGATATGGAAGTGACGGCGATGGACGCGGTGTCCCGGATATGGAAGCGACGTCGATGGACGCGGTGTCCCGAATATGGAAGCGACGGCGATGGACGCGGTGTCCCGGATATGGAAGCGACGGCGATGGACGCGGTGTCCCGGATATGGAAGCGACGGCGATGGACGCGGTGTCCCGGATATGGAAGCGACGGCGATGGACGCGGTGTCCCGGATATGGAAGCGACGGCGATGGACGCGGTGTCCCGGATATGGAAGCGACGTCGATGGACGCGGTGTCCCGGATATGGAAGCGACGGCGATGGACGCGGTGTCCCGGATATGGAAGCGACGGCGATGGACGCGGTGTCCCGGATATGGAAGTGACGGCGATGGACGCGGTGTAAACCTGCTCTAGAGGAAAGGGAACTTGACATTACTTCTGTTGTGACTTGGTACTGTTTAGAAAACCAGAAGAAAATAAATGGACTTGACCTTGTAGTGGGGGGTGGGTATTGTTGGGGGTGGGCAGGGTTAAAGACATGAAACTTCTGACCTCCTTTCCACCACAACGTGTCTTCATATGACTTACATAACTGAGCTGAAGATGTTTTCCTGGCTGCTGATGATACAAACTGATAATAATTGTGTTTGTTTCCAGTTAAAGGTTCATAATATTTTCATTTAGAGGACTTTAACTGGCAGCCGGTGCAGCGAGGTCTGTGTCATCATTTCAGCCTTCTCTGAAGGCGGAGAGGTGACAAAAGGCCTCGGATCAGGCGGCATTCCTCAGGCTGTCGTTCCTTTCCCATGACGTTAGAGCTGTTAGAGGAATAAAGACAGAAAATGAGTCAATTAGTGAGACAAGTGTTTCTCATCAACACCGTGTTCTCCCGGACGGTGCCGCGGTCCCAGGCAGCGTTTTGTCCCAGAACATTCTCAGCCTTCATTATTCGGCGTGGCTCTTATCTGCAGCGCTGCAGGGCGTCTGTGAGGTTCCTGTTATTGCTTTTCCCGGCGTCCTGCAGATACTTCAACCAGTTTGGCTGCAGCTGCCGCTCTCGCTGCTGCCACCCCCCCAGATCCAGACTGTGTAAACCTCAGAGGTACAAAATAAGGATTGTTTGTTATTACAATGCCAGTCCACAGCGGATTGACCGCGCGTTGTTTTGACTCTGAAAACAATCAACTGTTGTAATAAAAGAGCTGCCCCCCCCCTTCGTTCAGCCCCCCTCCCTGTTTATTTACAGCAGGGATTCCTCTCAACATGTCATCATCAGATCCTCATTCTTCACTTTTACTGGAACAAGGAAACACCTCCACCATCAATATTTTACAGAATGAACAGAGGGAATTTCCACTGGGATTCGGGAGTAATTTCTAGGTTTCTGGACTCCACAGGTCCACAGATGGTGGTCCCACTCTGAGTGGGTTCAGTTTTTTAACCTCAAATATTTTTTTTATGGATTTTAGACCGAATCTGCAGAAAATAACCTTTGAGATTATTTTAATAACCTTTACAAAGCAGTCATATTTGGATACAGTCCTTTTTTTTATCCTCTCCTAAGGCCTGTTTTTCCACCTCTTGTCTGAAATGATTTTCCCACAATAAATGACAACTGGGAGAGCTGTATGTCAGAATAAATTCACCTGGAACACAGTAGAAAATGTGAATAATTATCTTCTACATTACTTTCAGTGGAAACCAGACCCAGCCCAGTTATCTGGGAATAATGGTGCGTTCCAGTTGTCTCAGAATTCCGAATGACCGAGAATAAGTGAGGTAATTTCCAGGTAGTTGGCGTTCCAGCTGCACCAACTCGGAAAAAATGGATGAGCATTTACAAATTACAAGCATCTACAAATGTCGTATAAAAACTAGAAAAACCAGCGTAAAAATGCCACCAGCCTTCTTATTTATGGGACCTGCTTTTAAATGATGAACCCTCGCGGACCCTGTGGTCCTCTAGTCCCGGCCTTTAAACTAGTCCTGCAGTCAGGACTAAAAGAGGCCTCGTTCCTGTCCGTGGAGCCTCCTGGCTGAGAAGCTCAGGCTGTTGATGCTTTAAAAAAGAGGCTCACCACCTTGTTAGCTCAGCTTTAGGTTGAATTTTAAATTATTTGTGTTTTAGTGATTTATTTACTTATTCGTTTTCTTTTATTCTTGTTGCTTTTGTCTGTTCTTATTGCTTTTAGGGTTATGTGATCCTTGTTTTAATGTTTTTAACTCCAGCGTGTTTCCTCGTGGGGATCCTCCACACCTCATCCGTGGCCGTGGGTGGGCTGGCTCCTCCCCTAAGACACCGATTCGCCACCACAGCATCGAGCCAGATGTTTATCAATATTTCACACCACATTCAGGTCAGAGACAGAAATTAACGGTTGGAACTCATGTCAGAGAGATTAGGTGTGTGAAGCTTATTTTATCTTTAATGTTTTTTTGTTTTGTTTTTTTTTTAATCAAACTTTTTATTTGGAAAAGTTCAGATCATACAGTCTGCACTCTTCAACACATACACCTATCCAAATAAATCATAAGAGAAGATTAGATAGAAATGAGAGTGCTGATGAATAAACACCTGGAATGTGTATACATTTATAATGGGAACAACATGGACAATAAATGCCTGCTTTCTGCAAACTTGTATAACTCTGAGTGGATTTAGTAAAGTGAAAACAAAAAAGTAAAAAAAAAGAAAAGTAAATCATAATAATGAAAAAAAATGTAAATAAAATAACAGGAACCTGTTGTGGAGTCTGAACAAGGAGTGTTTTTTTAAATTTTACACATCGACAGGTAGTCCACAAATCCACACACTTCCAAACTTCCTTACAAGATAGATGTAAGCTTCTCCATTACAAAAATATCTTTAATCACTTTGGTCCAGTCTTTGATTGTCGGTGAGTTCTTCGTCAACCATGTCCTTGTGATCGTTTTTCTACTAGCCAACAGTAGAATATTATACATATATTTATATTCATACCCTTCATGTTGTCTGGTCTTAACCCCAAATATAGAGTCTCCAAGCCCGAGGGAACCACAATATGTTGCCCATGGTCGTTCTAATGTCTTTCCAGTATTTAGAAACGACGGGGCAGTCCCAGAATATGTGAAAATTAGTTGCTTTATTGTTGCCACAGGATCTCCAGCAGGCTGTTTGTTGTTCAGCTGGGACTCTAAAAAACCTAATTATGTTTTTCCAATCAATTTCTCTCCAAGCCGGAGCTGAAGTACTCTTCCATTGTTGTAATGTAATTTTTTCCCAGGTCTCCATCTTTATCGTGATGTTACTCTCCTCCTCCCATTTCTCCTTAATATATACCGTGTTCACCCCTTCTAGCTTCTGTATTTCTTAGATATTTTTCCTCTGCCAGGGTCTATTCTATTCTATTCTACAGTCATTTAGCAGACGCTTTTATCCAAAGCG
Organism: Melanotaenia boesemani; assembly: GCF_017639745.1. Lineage (NCBI taxonomy): Eukaryota > Metazoa > Chordata > Actinopteri > Atheriniformes > Melanotaeniidae > Melanotaenia > Melanotaenia boesemani. The sequence goes on along the minus strand of NC_055698.1, from coordinate 32,760,732 downwards.
ACTTACATTTGAGAGGAAGAACAACACAAGCATGAATTCAAACAAGATGGGACGTCATAATTAAGTGATAGTCAGACCGCTTTTGAGTCCAGTTGGACCCAGGTGCTGTCATGTAGTGCTAGTGCAGTGCATATAATTTTTTTTTTTTTTTTTTTTTTTTTGTCATTTTATTTAAATACAGGATCACGATTTCATCACACAATATCAAGTAGGTCATAAGTGCATGATTTCATCACATAATATCAACTTGGGCATAAGTGCATGATTTCATCACACAATATCATCTTGGACATAAGTGCACACAGCTTCTTCAGTACTTGGTTGAGCCAAAAAGCTGGACAAATCTTTCTGACTCATTTAGTTAAGCTAAATGTGGAAATGCTCCTTAAACAACTGAGTCTTTAGCTTGGTCTTAAAAGTGGATACGGACTCTGCGGATCGGACGGAGTTTGGTAGATCGTTCCACCACCGGGGAACAACAGAGGAGAAGAGTCTAGCTACTGATTTTGCGCCACGTTGTGGTGGGAGCACTAGGCGTCTTTCACTGGCAGAGCGTAACTGTGGAGAGGGAGTGTAGCTCTGGATTAAGCAGTGAAGGTAGACCGGAGCCGTTTGGGTTATTGTTTTGTAAGCCAGAAGCAGAGCTTTGAATCTGATGCGCTGCAACTGGAAGCCAGTGGAGAGCGATTAGCAACGGAGTGACATGAGCTCTTTTGGGCTGGTTGAAGACCAGACGTGCTGCTGCGTTCTGGATCATCTGCAGAGGTTTAACTGAGCATGCAGGCAGGCCAGCCAGTAAGGAGTTGCAGTAGTCAATGCGTGAAATGACCAGAGCCTGGACCAGGAGCTGGGTCGTGTGTTCAGTCAGGTAGGGTCTGATCCTCCTGATGTTGTAGAGAGCAAATCGGCAAGATCGGGAAACCGAAGCAACATGGTCCTTAAAGGTCAGCTGGTTGTCTACCATGACACCAAGATTCCTGGTAGAAGATGTAGGCACTAGTGTGATTGAGTCAAGCTGCACACTTATCTGTGGTGGTAAAGAAGGACTGGCTGGGAAGACAATAAGCTCAGTCTTGGACAGATTTAGCTGAAGGTGGCGATCCTTCATCCATGCAGAGATATCAGCAAGGCATGCTGATATTCGCATTGAGACGGTTGTGTCATCAGGTGGGAAAGAAAGGAAAAGCTGAGTGTCATCTGCATAGCAGTGGTAGGAGAAACCATGAGAGCTAATGACTGCACCGAGTGAGGAGGTGTATAGGGAAAAGAGAAGAGGGCCGAGCACCGAGCCCTGAGGCACCCCTGTTGTCAGCCCATGTGATCTGGACACGCCCCCTCGCCAAGATACTTTGAATGATCTCCCTGTGAGGTAGGATGTAAACCACGAGAGGACAGATCCTGAGATGCCAAGCTCTAAGAGTTTGGAGAACAGTATATGATGGTTGACAGTGTCAAAGGCAGCCGACAGGTCCAGGGTCTGACCTGTAGCCAAGCTGAAATATCTTCACTCGACCAAAAGACATTTGATGAAGTTCTTCGTTGTTTTTGATGTCTCAGTTGTAAAAATCTATAAAGATCCTAAATAAACAGATCGTCACAGTGTTCCATCCTCCAAAAGATCGCTATATTTTGTTAACCCTTTATCTGCCCACTGTTTAAATCTCACATCCAATCTGAAATCTGACTCATATCCTATCCATCTCAAGATCCAGTAAGGTTCCTTAATCTTGTCTTCCCTGATAATCCTGTGCCGAAATCCTGATTGGTATCTTTATCTAGGGATTTATGTCTTTCAAATATCCTTCCAACCCGCTGTCCCCAGTTATCGCTTGTAATGGGAAGGTACTCGATATGTGGCACTCTATCTCCTTCCATTTTGCCTTATAGGACGGTTTACAAATATTAACCAGGATTCTTATCTGCACTGCTTGGTAATTTTTCATGTTTGGCAGGGAGAGGCCTTCTTTTGTCTTTTGCCAATATAAGAGTCTTTTAACGAATTCTTGGCCTCTTGCCCTGCCAAATGAATCGGGATATCAGTTTATCGAGTTCTAGAAATTTTTCCTTAGGAATCTCTGCTGGTACGTTTTTGAACAGATTTAATAATCTGGGAAGAACATTCATTTTTAATGCTTCCAGCCTCTGCCCTAATCCTAAAAAGGGCACACGATCCCATCTTGACAGGTCAGATTTGAGTTTGGAGATTAGGGGGTCATAATTCTCAAGGATAATCGTGTTTAGATCCCTTGGAATGTTGACGCCTAAGTATTTAATTGATTTGGATTCCCAGTTTACTTTAAGTGCGTCTATTATCGATTGGCTAGGAGAGTAATTGAATGTTAAAATTTAAGATTTATGGGTGTTAATTTTATATCCTGAGAATACTCCCTCAGGGTTATGAGCAGTTCTGGGAGAGAGGTAGATGAGATCTCAAGTATATCAGAATATCGTCCGCAAGCAGGGCAATTTTATGATCCCCTCTATCTTCCCATTCTCTATAAAAATGGCGAATAAGAGTGGAGAGACAGGGCATCCTTGACGAGTTCCTCTTTCTAATTTGAAAGAATTTGGTAGCCCTCCATTAATTCGTACTTTAGCTGATGGATTGTTGTATAAAACTTGTATTGTCTTAATAAAGTTTTCATGAAACTGGAATATCTTAAATACTTCTATATAAGAAGGACCAATTAACTGAATCAAATGCCTTCTCTGCATCCAGTCCTAACAAAACTTCTGGTTCTAGCTTCTAGTTTGTGTGTTTATGTGTTTATATGATTAATTATATGAAAAGTCCTCCCGACGCTGTCCTGTGTCGGCCTCTGTCTGATGAAACCTGTTTGATCTAGCTGTATGATATCTGGAAGCACTGTTTCTAAACGCTTTGCTAAAATTTTATAATCCTGGTTTAATAAGCTAACAGGGCGGAAATTGGAGCAATCAGTCTTATCCTTCCTTCTTTTGGTATCACAGCTATAATTCTCTCTTCTCTCCAAGATGGAGGGATTTCTCCTTTTTCCAGGATCCAGTTAAAAGTGTTAAGTAATAATAGGATAAAGTGTCGCTAAAAGTTTGATACCATTCTGCTGTGAACCCATCAGAGCCTGGAGATTTATTAGGTTTAAGCCTAGAGTTTATTTATTCTGGGCTTCTGTAACTGTTGGGAGGTCAAGTGAAGCCAACAGAGGTTCTGGTGTTTCTTCCCCTTTACGAGCCTTCGGGGAATATAAATCTTTGTAATACTTTTCGAAACTGCTTTGAATTTTATTAAAATCATGCTCGACCTGTTTGGATGGTGGATCTTTAATTTTATGCACTGTTCTTTTCACTTGTTCATTTCTTAATTTGTACGCCAGGTTTTTGGCTGATTTGCTACCACCTTCATAGTACCTCTGTTTCAAGAAAGTTAGCTTTTTTCTGAATATCTAGTTTTTTAATTTCCCTAATTCTATCAGTAAGTTCTGGTTCAGTATTATTTTTGTGTTCTCCTTCCAATATTTTAAGTTCAATTTCCAGGTGAACTAATTTTTCCTCCCTGAGCTTCTTTTGCAGAGCTAATTTTGCAATAATTTTCCCCTTAAAACTGCTTTACCTGCGTCCCATACCATATGTGGGGACACTTCCCCATTTTCGTTCTCCGAAAGGAATAGTAAAATTTCCTCATTTATTTCATCCTTCTTTCTTTCTTTAAGTACACTTAGCTTGAGCCTCCAGGTGCGCTGCTTCTTCTTATTTATCAGGTTTAAATCTAGGTACACTGGGTTATGGTCCATTATTCCAATTCTAGACTGATATCTTTACATAAAAAAATAATCCTAGAATAGGTTTTGTGTGGTGAGGAATAAAAGGTATAATCTCTTAACATCGATTGACTCCCATCTCTCATCATCTTTCTTACTTTTTTAACTACTGTGTTATTACATGTCTGAGTTGGTTTTGATGCGTCCCACTTTGGATCAAGTTTAAAATTAAAGTCCCCGCCACAGATGACCACACCTTGGGCTTTTTTAATCATTAAATCAAATATGCATTTGTAAAATCCCCACTTTGCTCCCGGGGGTGCATAAATGTTTAGTAGAATAATTTCTGATCCTTCCACTTTCCCTCTACCGTATTATACCTTCCCTCTTTATCTGTGAATTCTGTCATTTTTTCAAATATTATCCTTGATATCAGCGTTGCCACCCCTCTTCTATGTCCTGTTTTAAAAGATGCTGAATAGACCTGGTTAAAGCCCTGTCTCTTACATTTAGCATGCTCAGAATTAGTTAAATGGGTCTCTTGGAGAAATACAATATCCACCCTGTCTTTTTTCATTTTACCAAGAATCTTACTCCTCTTGATTGGATTGACACCTTTCACACATTATAAGAAGCCGGTTTGAGTGGTTTGTTTCTGCTTCTTTCCATTGCAAGACAAAGAACAAAAAAAAGTCCTTTTCTATCCCCTCTCCACCTGAATTTTAAGAGAACTATAACACAACAAAAGCCAACAGCAGAACAAATTCTCATAACCGTGAACTTGGTACTCTTAGCTAGTACCTCAAGCAGAACTTCCAGTTTTGAGGTCTCACTTGTGACCCTGGAAGAGCCAAGATCATTCCCTGGCTCAGAGGGAAAGCCTCCTTTAGTCCCTGTCTGTGGAGGGCCCTCCTTAAAGTTTTTCATGGTCATTGTATGTCATATCCTCCCCGGTCACTCATTTTATTATAATTGTCATTAACCCAGCCCAATTAGATCTCGAAGCATTGATAATCCTTAGTCCACCAGTGGCAATGTCTGTGTCCTCTTACCATTAACAAAAGAAAGAATGCTGTCGATACACACCAAGTTCATCTGTCTGTGCGTCTGAAGGCATCCAGTTTCTTCTTGAAGAAGCACGTCTGCTGCTCGCCTTCGCTCGGGGACCGGGATCTCTGCCACATTAATTCTTTAACCCTGTCGGCCCAGCTCGTCGGGGGTTTGAATATCGTCACAGACAAACCTCTCTTCATCATGTCCTTCGTACCGTCCTGCGCCGAGTTGTACAAGCATGGGTCGCCCCCGTAAAACACCCTCATCCTGGCTGGAAAAGGGGTCTGAAATCGTATTTTATCCTCCCTCAGCACCCTGTTTGCCTCTGTGTACTCCCACCGTTTCCCGAGGGTTTCCGGTGCATAGTCATGATCCACAAACACTCTTTTCCCCTCGTGCAGGAACCCCTTTTTCTGCCATACCTTTTACAGGATTTCTTCCTTCGTCTCACTGTTTGAGAATTTGACCGCTATGGATCTGGGGGGAGCTTTGGTGGTAGGTTTCGGGCCCAGAGCGTGGTGAGCCCGTTCAATCTTGAGGTCGACGGTGGGGGTTAACTCCAGCTTTTATTTTAGTAGTTCTTCCACAAATACTGTCACCTGTGTGGAGGAGTTCTCAGATCCCTCCGCAATGCCATGAATTCTTATATTGTCCCGTCTCGCTCGTCCCTCCTGGTCTGTCAGCTTATCCTCCAGTTTAGCCTGCAGCTTAATCAGCTCCATCGTAGCCTCCTCCAGTCCCTGTACGCTTTCCTCTGTCTCCGAAATGAGCATTTCAGCCTCATTAATTCTGTTATTAGTTTCCTTAATGACCTCACTTATTTCACTGAGGGTATCTGCACTTTCACGGCGAAATTCTCGTAGTTGTTGCAGGATAGTTTGCAGGTTGGCCATCGCTACATCCGCCTGTAGTTCCCCACAAAGGCTGTCTGCGTCGCCTTCCATCGGTTCCTCGTCCAAGGTTCTTTGTGTCTTTGGGAAGCTTTGTCTGCTTTTTCTGGGCATATTATAAGAGCCTCTTTAGTCTAAAACTATATGTTAAAGTTAAAGTTTGAATAAATACAGCATTTTCCTTGCTGACCGAGGAGCTCCGAGCCTCTGTTGCCTATCTCATGCTTAGTCCACCCGGAAGTCATCTTTATTGTATTTTAATATGTATAAATTGTTTTTATTAAGTAAGACACTTTGTGTTGCTCTTTGCACGAAAAGTAAATAAAGTTTAAAAGTTTTATTTTGAGTGGAATAAATCGGGATAATCCTCGTGAACTTGTTGTTGCTGAGCAACAGGGCGTGGTGTGTTTGTGGAACAGGTAGTTTCAGTCTTTTTTTCCTCAAAGATAAGAAACAAAAGCTGCGAGTGAGATGCGCTGAAGTGGAAAACTACTCACTGCTGGACAGCTTTCCGTCTTTCCTCTCCAAACTTTCCATCCTTCTCCAGTCTAAGGAGTGAAGAGGGGAGTGTGTTTGAGGTGGAAAGGTGGGAGTCTCTCCTTTCAAAAGGGGCCGAGAACAAAACAGGAAACCATCCCCTTGTTTTGGCTCGTGGTCTCTACAAGTGTTTGGAATTTGGAGGAGGTGAATTCACATGTAGCGCTCATGTTGGTGCTCAGGTCAGAGCATGCACACACAAACACAAACATGTCCACGCATCCATTCACACACAGCGGCGGGAATGTCTGGCACGCTTCGATAAGCATGAGCCCCCCCTGCATGTTATGAGCTGCCGAATAGACTAAATACTCTGAGATGCTGCCGTGGCCTTGGTCCAATCTGGACTTGTGTTCCATGTGGGACAAAGTGCGGCTGATGCCTGTTTTTATGATTTTGGCGAACAAACGCATCAGAAAGCATCTTGACCTTTTTTATGCAGATTAAACTTTGAACAGGGAATGTTTTATCACCTCCAGCAGACCATGAGAACAACAGATTGTTGTTGTTGCAGGAATCATGCCGCTTGTTTCTGTTTGGAGTCGGAGGGACTTTCCTCTGCTCATCTGTTGGCATCCTGGCGTGTTGATCTGACTTTAACTCTGAGGCATGCTCCTCAGACCTGCAGCTCACAGTGACATCTATTCTTCTGTGCTGGCCGAGCTTTCCTGTCGCTGTCAGCTTGCTGCTGATGAATGGCATCAGGAGAGATGCCTCTGCTGATATTACAGCTTTTATGTTTCCTATTATTGTACCAAACAATTCACCAGCACCAAGGTCAGAGCCACAAAGCCTGAAAACGGCGACTTGTCTTCTTAAACCTTGGATTTGTATTCGAGGTAAACATTAGTCAATTTTTTTTGTTTTCCAAGTCTCGGCCTTTAAATGGCAGCGATCAGATTCCCAGACACCTGAGAGCTGAAGCCAGAAAAAACCCGCCTCATGAAACTGGATCACATGACTTTCTCCAGTTTCTGCTGGGATCCAAATTATGTTATGACAGTTCCAGCAACAACCAGCGGCCATTTTTATTATTTTCAGATGGTATTTAACCCTTAAAGCGCCAGCTCCGACTTTTTCATCTGCTAATCCCAGTATAAACCAGTCTGTAGCAGCTTTTAATCCCAGTATAAACCAGTCTGATACCAGTATAAACCAGTGGGTAGCAGCTTTTAATCCCAGTATAAACCAGTCTGTAGCAGCTTTTAATCCCAGTATAAACCAGTCTGTAGCAGCTTTTAATCCCAGTATAAACCAGTCTGTAGCAGCTTTTAATCCCAGTATAAACCAGTCTGTAGCAGCTTTTAATCCCAGTATAAACCAGTCTGTAGCAGCTTTTAATCCCAGTATAAACCAGTCTGTAGCAGCTTTTAATCCCAGTATAAACCAGTGTGTAGCAGCTTTTAATCCCAGTATAAACCAGTCTTTGGCAGCTTTTAATCCCAGTATAAACCAGTCTGTAACAGCTTTTAATCCCAGTATAAACCAGTCTGTAGCAGCTTTTAATCCCAGTATAAACCAGTCTGTAGCAGCTTTTAATCCCACTACAAACCAGCCTGTAGCAGCTTTTAATCCCAGTATAAACCAGTCTGTTCCAGCTTTTAATCCCAGTATAAACCAGTCTGTAGCAGCTTTTAATCCCAGTATAAACCAGTCTGTAGCAGCTTTTAATCTCAGTATTAACCAGTGTGTAGCAGCTTTTAATCCCAGTATAAACCAGTGTGTAGCAGCTTTTAATCCCAGTATAAACCAGTCTGTAGCAGCTTTTAATCCCACTACAAACCAGTCTGTAGCAGCTTTTAATCCCAGTATAAACCAGTCTGTTCCAGCTTTTAATCCCAGTATAAACCAGTCTGTTCCAGCTTTTAATCCCAGTATATACCAGTCTGTAGCAGCTTTTAATCCCAGTACAAACCAGTCTGTAGCAGCTTTTAATCCCAGTACAAACCAGTCTGTAGCAGCTTTTAATCCCAGTATAAACCAGTCTGTAGCAGCTTTTAATCCCACTACAAACCAGCCTGTAGCAGCTTTTAATCCCAGTATAAACCAGTCTGTTCCAGCTTTTAATCCCAGTATAAACCAGTCTGTAGCAGCTTTTAATCCCAGTATAAACCAGTCTGTAGCAGCTTTTAATCTCAGTATTAACCAGTGTGTAGCAGCTTTTAATCCCAGTATAAACCAGTGTGTAGCAGCTTTTAATCCCAGTATAAACCAGTCTGTAGCAGCTTTTAATCCCACTACAAACCAGTCTGTAGCAGCTTTTAATCCCAGTATAAACCAGTCTGTTCCAGCTTTTAATCCCAGTATAAACCAGTCTGTTCCAGCTTTTAATCCCAGTATATACCAGTCTGTAGCAGCTTTTAATCCCAGTACAAACCAGTCTGTAGCAGCTTTTAATCCCAGTACAAACCAGTCTGTAGCAGCTTTTAATCCCAGTATAAACCAGTCTGTAGCAGCTTTTAATCCCAGTATAAACCAGTCTGTAGCAGCTTTTTTTCCCAGTATAAACCAGTCTGTAGCAGCTTTTAATCCCAGTATAAACCAGTGTGTAGCAGCTTTTAATCCCAGTATAAACCAGTCTGTAGCAGCTTTTAATCCCAGTATAAACCAGTCTGTAGCAGCTTTTAATCCCAGTATAAACCAGTCTGTAGCCGCTTTTAATCCCAGTATAAACCAGTCTGTAGCAGCTTTTAATCCCAGTATAAACCAGTCTTTGGCAGCTTTTAATCCCAGTATAAACCAGTCTGTAACAGCTTTTAATCCCAGTATAAACCAGTCTTGTAGCAGCTTTTAATCCCAGTATAAACCAGTCTGTAGCAGCTTTTAATCCCAGTATAAACCAGTCTGTAGCAGCTTTTAATCCCATTACAAACCAGTCTGTAGCAGCTTTTAATCCCAGTATAAACCAGTCTGTAGCAGCTTTTAATCCCAGTATAAACCAGTCTGTACCAGCTTTTAATCCCAGTATAAACCAGTCTGTACCAGCTTTTAATCCCAGTATAAACCAGTCTGTAGCAGCTTTTAATCCCAGTATAAACCAGTCTGTAGCAGCTTTTAATCCCACTACAAACCAGTCTGTAGCAGCTTTTAATCCCAGTATAAACCAGTCTGTTCCAGCTTTTAATCCCAGTATAAACCAGTCTGTTCCAGCTTTTAATCCCAGTATAAACCAGTCTGTAGCAGCTTTTAATCCCAGTACAAACCAGTGTGTAGCAGCTTTTAATCCCAGTACAAACCAGTCTGTAGCAGCTTTTAATCCCAGTATAAACCAGTCTGTAGCAGCTTTTAATCCCAGTATAAACCAGTGTGTAGCAGCTTTTAATCCCAGTATAAACCAGTCTGTAGCAGCTTTTAATCCCAGTATAAACCAGTCTGTAGCAGCTTTTAATCCCAGTATAAACCAGTCTGTAGCAGCTTTTAATCCCAGTATAAACCAGTCTGTTCCAGCTTTTAATCCCAGTATAAACCAGTCTGTAGCAGCTTTTAAACCCAGTACAAACCAGTGTGTAGCAGCTTTTAATCTCAGTATTAACCAGTGTGTAGCAGCTTTTAATCCCAGTATAAACCAGTCTGTAGCAGCTTTTAATCCCAGTATAAACCAGTCTGTAGCAGCTTTTAATCCCAGTATAAACCAGTCTGTAGCAGCTTTTAATCCCAGTATAAACCAGTCTGTAGCAGCTTTTAATCCCAGTATAAACCAGTCTGTAGCAGCTTTTAATCCCAGTATAAACCAGTCTGTAGCAGCTTTTAATCCCAGTATAAACCAGTCTGTACCAGCTTTTAATCCCAGTATAAACCAGTCTGTAGCAGCTTTTAATCCCACTACAAACCAGTCTGTAGCAGCTTTTAATCCCAGTATAAACCAGTCTGTTCCAGCTTTTAATCCCAGTATAAACCAGTCTGTTCCAGCTTTTAATCCCAGTATAAACCAGTCTGTAGCAGCTTTTAATCCCAGTATAAACCAGTCTGTAGCAGCTTTTAATCCCAGTATAAACCAGTCTGTAGCAGCTTTTAATCTCAGTATAAACCAGTGTGTAGCAGCTTTTAATCCCAGTATAAACCAGTCTGTAGCAGCTTTTAATCCCAGTATAAACCAGTCTGTAGCAGCTTTTAATCCCACTACAAACCAGTCTGTAGCAGCTTTTAATCCCAGTATAAACCAGTCTTTGGCAGCTTTTAATCCCAGTATAAACCAGTCTGTGCCAGCTTTTAATCCCAGTATAAACCAGTCTGTAGCAGCTTTTAACCCCAGTATAAACCAGTCTGTGCCAGCTTTTAATCCCTGTATAAACCAGTCTGTAGCAGCTTTTAATCCCAGTATAAACCAGTGTGTAGCAGCTTTTAATCCCAGTATAAACCAGTCTTTGGCAGCTTTTAATCCCAGTATAAACCAGTCTGTAACAGCTTTTAATCCCAGTATAAACCAGTCTGTAGCAGCTTTTAATCCCAGTCCAAGCCAGTCTGTAGCAGCTTTTAATCCCAGTACAAACCAGTCTGTAGCAGCTTTTAATCCCAGTATAAACCAATCTGTAACAGCTTTTAATCCCAGTATAAACCAGTCTGTAGCAGCTTTTAATCCCAGTATAAACCAGTCTGTAGCAGCTTTTAATCCCAGTATAAACCAGTGTGTAGCAGCTTTTAATCCCAGTATAAACCAGTCTGTAACAGCTTTTAATCCCAGTATAAACCAGTGTGTAGCAGCTTTTAATCCCAGTACAAACCAGTCTGTAGCAGCTTTTAATCCCAGTATAAACCAGTCTGTAGCAGCTTTTAATCCCAGTATAAACCAGTCTGTAGCAGCTTTTAATCCCAGTATAAACCAGTCTGTAGCAGCTTTTAATCCCAGTATAAACCAGTCTGTAACAGCTTTTAATCCCAGTATAAACCAATGTGTAGCAGCTTTTAATCCCAGTATAAACCAGTCTGTAGCATCTTTTAATCCCAGCATAAACCAGTGTGTAGCAGCTTTTAATCCCAGTATAAACCAGTCTGTAGCATCTTTTAATCCCAGTTTAAACCAGTCTGTAGCAGCTTTTAATCCCAGTATAAACCAGTCTGTAACAGCTTTTAATCCCAGTATAAACCAGTCTGTAGCAGCTTTTAATCCCAGTATAAACCAGTCTGTAGCAGCTTTTAATCCCAGTATAAACCAATGTGTAGCAGCTTTTAATCCCAGTATAAACCAGTCTGTAGCATGTTTCAATCCCAGTATAAACCAGTCTGTAGCATCTTTTAATCCCAGTACAAACCAGTCTGTAGTATCTTTTAATCCCAGTATAAACCAGTCTGTAGCAGCTTTTAATCCCAGTATAAACCAATGTGTAGCAGCTTTTAATCCCAGTACAAACCAGTCTGTAGTATCTTTTAATCCCAGTATAAACCAGTCTGTAGCAGCTTTTAATCCCAGTATAAACCAATGTGTAGCAGCTTTTAATCCCAGTACAAACCAGTCTGTAGTATCTTTTAATCCCAGTATAAACCAGTCTGTAGCAGCTGTCAGAGTCTGAGGCTAAAATGATGTAAAATGAATCTATCAATAGATTTAGCATCTTGAAGCTTTTTCTTGCTCAGATTTGATGTTTTTTGTTAATTAAGGATCAACATGAAAGAATGACACGTGTGAGGCTGCTAAGCTGTTTAAAGATGAAATAAAAAGGCAACAAGTCTTCAAAAGCGACCATTAAAAGCCCAGACACCAGAGTTCAGGTCTTCACAGACGTATTTTCCCTTCATGTGAAGTAGTTCTGTTATACTAGATTTTATAGGTGCTTTTATTACAGAAACCAGAAAACATTCTGATTAATCAAATTCTAAAGGATGAAACAGCTGAATTTTCTAGGTTTGTTAAAAGAAAACATAATTATGTAACTGTAGCTTCCATCCAGACATTGATCAGAAATAAAGCAAATGATGAGAAGTAAAATGTCCCCTTTTCAGAACAATAAAAACAAATTATCCTGAATCCAAAACTATTTATCAAAGCATGAAAGTTTGGATAAAAACCAACCAGAAAGGATCTCATAGGGTGACAAAAGGAGGCTGGTTTCTTTGTTCCTGTGCACATTTCTCTCATTAGGCTCTTTGTTGACATGTTGACGTTGTCGCTCAGGTTCAACGGGTCGACCTCTGACCCTGCAGAAGTACTTCCAGGTGGGGCCTCTCTGGTCTGGGCACAGACCTCCTGCAGCTACACTCAGATACTCCAACCCTAAACAAACGGTGATCTGAGTGCTCAGAAATGTCACACCAAGCCCCGAATGCATCGCCTCCAACATCCCAACAATGCATTCATGCTGTCCACTGCGGCTTAGCAAAGAGATGTGAAGACAAGTCTGTTTCACATCACAGAAAGTGTTACTAACCAATCAGAAAGCAGGAGTCGTTTAAACATTAAAACAGTCTCTGTTCTGCTGATGAACAGAACTCTGATCTAATCATCTGTATTTATATTAAATCACAAAACAAGTTTTAGGTTTATTTAGTCAGTGGGTTGATTATAGATAGAAACACAGCGATCACCACCACCACCTGCCTCGTGTTTCACCTGCTGCTTGCAGAGGTGCAAGGTTTTTAAGATACACCTCAACCATTTAATAATTATTTTCATATTAAGTCAAATTATATGGGAAAATTAACCCCACTCAACTTAGTCTGCAAAAAGACGTAAAACATTTTGGTTCCACCTGCTGATTTGACGGCATGAACACAGACTAGAGCCTGACCGATTGATCAGCCAGCCGATTAAATCGGCCAATTATAGCCCTTTTCAAAATAATCATTATCAGCTGGAGTTTTGGAGATTAAATGCTGATATTTTACAAATTTCTCATAAAACAATAAATGCTGTAAAGTGTCGAAGTCGTGTAGAATGATGACGTTGCACCATTTGGTGGAGCTCTGACTACATTCAGTCCTCCATCCTCACCGCTGTCAGTAAGTACTGCAGTAGCTACAGCCAGGCAGCACTACAGGGGTGGGCAGACCAGAGCGGACAGGTATGTTGATAACGACGTTGTGAAATTAAGCATGATTTAGCATTTCTCCAATTCCAGTTTAACCTGCCATGACCCGTAGTGACCCTTGTTGTGTTGCGTTGGTCATGCTTTACATTTACGTTGCATTGCTAACCTAGCTTAAGTTACTCCCTGTCCGTTTAGTTAGCAATAACATCACTGTGGTTATGCCAACCTAGCGTAGCATTAGCTAATGGCTGAAAGCCAGTAACTGCAGAAATAACGCAAGTGTAGAAAATATCTGAGAGTCCAGAACGAGGTTCATCCCTCAGTCAGCTACGTGTTAAGATGCGTTTAAGGAGGAGAGATGTGAAGAAGAGAGGAGGAAAAGTTAAAATGTCTTTGGCTACCGTCATGATACTGTCGCTCATAGTTTTATGTCGTCAGAAAATGCTAGAACGGGACTCAGGCTTCAGCAGCAGCTCTGTGGTGTTGTGGAGGAACATGAGTTCCAGACTATCTGGGACCATTAAGTGTTTAAAATGCAGCTATGTTCAAGATGACGTGTTAACATCTGAGAAAAAGTCTCTGGTTCTTATTTTGGTTCATATGAGTCATGAATTCATGGCCAAGAAAATAATGGAGTAGAGAAATTGGGGTTTAACTTTAAATGGCATCAGAGGGCTGCATGAATAATGTTCTACCAGGAACTTATTATATTGCTTATAGCAAACAGCTGTGGTCTAAATCTGAAGATAATTTCATCAGTACAGCTGGAAGCTATATTAATGCGCCATAGAAAGAAACCTTTTACAGTACAAATTTTAAATAAATATTTTATTCATACATATTTTCCTAATTATTCAGTCGATTATTCGGTTATCAGAATTTTTTTCTGCCAAATATCGGAATGGCCATCAGCCTGTCGACTCTACACACAGATCAACGATATCTCTACTGAAAACACAGATATGTGTTCTGGACCTAAACCGTTCTGGGATTTGTAAATGATCAGAAGGGTTTAAAAATATATTCTGTGACTGACTGGAAACCAGTATAAACTGGAAACCAGTGTAAAGATTTCAAAACTGATGTGATGTGTTCAGATCTCTTAGTCCTGGTTAAAACTCTAGCAGCAGCGTTCTGGATGAGCTGCAGATGTTTAATGCTCTTTTTAGGAAGTCCTGTTAAAGACCATTACAGTAATCCAGCCTACTGGAGATGAATGCATGGATGAATTTCTCTTGGTCTTTCTGGGAGACTAAACTTTTAATTCTGTTGATGTTTCTGAGCTGGTAAAAAGCTTCTTAGTGAAGCTTTGATGTGGCTGCTGAAAGTCAGGTCTGAGTCTATCAACACTCCAAGGTTACGAACTTGGTCGGTGGTTTTAGGAGCCCGAGTCTCCAGGTGTTTGCCAATGCTGACCCTCTTCTCTTTGCTACCAAACAGAATAATCTCAGTTTTGTCTTCATTCAATTGTAGAAAATTCTCCCTCATCCAGGTGTTTATTTGCTCCAGACACTGACACAATAAGTCTGCTGGACTGCAGACATCTGGTGACAGAGACATAAAGTTGTGTATCATCAGCATAACTGTGATCATTAATGTTAAAGTTCTGTAATATTTAACCCAAATGGAGCAGATACAAGTTGAACAGAAGAGGTCCAAGGACTGACCCCTGGGGGACTCCACAAGTCACGGTCACTCGCTCAGATTCATAGCTGCCGACCGTAACAAAATAACTCCGGCCTTCTAAACAGGACCTGAACCAGTTAAGAACCGCTCCAGAAAGTCCAACCCAGTTTTCCAGCCTGAAAACAGGATTCTGTGATCTACAGTATCAAACGCAGCACTGAGATCCAGCAGAACCAGGACTGATACTTGACCAGAATCAGTATTCAACCTAATGTCATTTAACACTTTGACCAGAGCTGTTTCAGGGCTGTGATGAGGTCGGAAGCCGGACTGAAATTTATCAAGATTTCCACTTTCATTTAAAAAGTCATGAAGCTGGTTAAATACAACTTTCTCAATAATCTTGGAAAAAAAAGAGGTTAGAGACAGGTCTATAGTTGTTCTGATTACATCAAACGCACCGCTGCAGCAGGGAAGGGAGACATGGACGCCATGTCCCTGTGGTCACAGCCAGTGGCCAGCAAAAAAAAAAACTTAACGCGCGATTAAAAAAAATTAACGGCGGTAATGAATTATTGTATTAACGCGTTAATGTGCCCATATCTGTGGTAAAGATTGTATCCTTATTGTGTTTGGTACAATGATGTTGACTTGTCTGGAATAAATCTAATAAAGAGAAGAAAAAAGAAGCTAAATTCATCATCATGAATTCTGTTTCAGTTTTGCTGTCTGGCCTCCACAACTTCTATTCCCCAGGGTAAAATAACATCTGATAAGAGACACAGCACCAACACAGAAGAAGAGCTGGAGATGAGTTTAAAGACAGCGGGACAGAGTTGTCATCAGATGATGAGAACCTGACTGAAATCTGCCTCGCTACCTTTTTACTAAAACCTCTGGACCACTATTTTATGAAAAAAAGACAAAGATCTTTTTCTCCTATGTTCCATCCTCATTTACGTTACCACTGAGGCATCTGTGGTGATGCTTCCACCTCTGATGAAATCTCACCAGTTTCAGCTTTGATTTCATACCAAGATGGTTTAACAAAGTTTGGAATAACTATTATAACTATTTTTTTTTTTTTTTTTTTGTCAATTTAGAACAGAAACCCCTAAAAGAATAAACCAGCAGATGTGATCAGTTCTTTTTTGATTCAGTCCTTCATCCTGAGCTGCACGGGGAGACAGTGGAGATAAAACCTCCATCAGAACCAGAACCAGGGAGGAAAACCTCCATCAGAACCAGAACCAGGGAGGAAAACCTTCATCAGAACCAGAACCAGGGAGGAAAACCTCCATCAGAACCAGAACCAGGGAGGAAAACCTCCATCAGAACCAGAACCAGGGAGGAAAACCTTCATCAGAACCAGAACCAGGGAGGAAACCCTCCATCAGAACCAGAACCAGGGAGGAAAACCTCCATCAGAACCAGGGAGTGGGGCTGCACAATTAATCGGATTTTGATCGTGATCACGATTTTGGTGGCCACAATTAAATGAACCTGATCGTCAGCGATATTTACATTAAAAACGCAGCTCTGCTGCTTCTCTGATCACACACATTCTCAACCTGCAGTCCGCCAACCACCAGGGGGCGAACGCGAGGCCAAAGCTTCATTAAGCTGCCTAATGTTGTGTAATGGAATGTTAGTGAGAAACTATGTGTTGTACCACGGACCTGTTTGGGGGGTTACACAGGAAGTGAGCCGGAAAAAGGCTAGAGAATAAACAGTTAACAGTAAGTCGGATCTCCGTCTTTCTTTGAGGTATCAGAACCCACAGAAGAACATATAACACAACATGGTGTCAGAAGAGTGGTAGTACGCAAGTGTACCGAAACGGGAGGACGACGGAATGTTGTGAGGACAACGAAAGGCGAAAAATGAGTGAAGAAAACCCACAAGCCCAACCGACGCCACCGTTAGCTCAGCCACAGCTAGCCACCGCGCTACAGCTACCTCAGTACCTCCCGCCGAGTAAGTTCGACTTTTCAAATCCGAAGGGATGGCCGATGTGGATTAAGCGATTTGATCGCTATAGGATTGCATCGGGGCTTGACAGACAGTCCCAGGAATTTCAAGTGAATGCTTTTATGTACTCGGCGGGGGAGGAGGCTGAAGATGTTTTAAATGTGCTGCCGTTGACTGAAGCTCAGAAGAAATCATACGACGCTGTCACGGCGGCATTCGAAAAACACTTTGTCAGCAAAAGGAATGTGATTTATGAAAGAGCCTGCTTCAACCGTCGGAACCAGCAACCGGGTGAGAGTGTGGAGTCTTTTATCACTGCCGTGCACACGCTAGCTGAACATTGCCACTTCGGGGCCCTGAGAGATGAATTAATAAGGGACAGAATTGTAGTGGGAATCCTAGATGCCAGGCTGTCGGAACGTTTACAGCTGGATGCGGAACTCACCCTCGAAAAAGCCATGACTCAAGTGAAGCAAAGTGCAGCAGTAAAGAAACAACAGCCGGTGCTGCGGGCGGCCGAGCAGACAGCAGGACAGATAGAAACCATAATGAAAAAACAGAAAGGGCGTAAAGTGGGGTACGAGAAAACAGACAGTCAGACACTACAGTGTGGCAGGTGCGGGAACGCTAAAAAACATCCATGGAAAGAATGCCCAGCTCGGGATGCCGAGTGTCGAAAGTGCCACAAAAAGGGACATTACGCTAAAACGTGCAGGTCAGCCAAAGGGGTGCACGACATCACACAACAGCACAAGAGATGTGAGGAGGAGGATTTCGCTTTCTTGGGAGAAGTGAGGTCGGGAGGAGAAGATGAATGGATTGGTGAGTTGCTGTTGAACGGACAGGAGACTGCATTCAAACTGGACACAGGGGCGGCAGTCACTGCAATTCCCAGCAGCACATACTCCAGAAGAGTTCATGGTGCACTGCAGCAGCCAAAGAAAGTGCTGTACGGCCCAGGACACCACAGGCTTAAGGTTGAGGGGTGTTTTAAAGGGAGTCTGACGTTGAAGGGCAAAACCACTAGACAGGAGGTGTATGTGGTCAATGAATTGTCCAAGCCTCTGTTAGGCCTCCCAGCGATCAGGGCCCTCAATCTGGTGCAGCGCATCCACGCAGTGGAAGCTCAACAAAAGGACTGCAAGGCGCTGTTCCCATCTGTATTCACGGGGCTAGGGAAATTAAAGGAGCCCTACACCATCGTTCTGGA
The DNA here is from genome assembly GCF_017639745.1 of Melanotaenia boesemani. NCBI lineage: Eukaryota > Metazoa > Chordata > Actinopteri > Atheriniformes > Melanotaeniidae > Melanotaenia > Melanotaenia boesemani. The sequence goes on along the minus strand of NC_055698.1, from coordinate 32,742,746 downwards.
TCAAGATGCCGTCCCATATGCGCTGTCTTCTCCACGACGCGTGCCTCTTCCCCTCCGTGACAAGGTAAAAACGGAACTAGATCACATGGTCAGCATAGGTGTCATCTCCAGGGTGACACAGCCCACGCCGTGGTGTGCCGGGTTGGTCGTGGTTCCAAAGCCCAATTACAGGATACGGCTGTGTGTGGACTTGACACACCTCAACAGGTGGGTTCAGAGGGAACGACACATCCTCCCAGCCGTTGACCACACCCTGGGCATGCTGGCGGGCGGGAAAGTGTTTACCAAGCTGGACGCCACTTCTGGCTTCTGGCAAATCCCGCTGGCGGAGGAAAGTAAACTGCTGACCACCTTCATCACCCCATTCGGGCGATATGCCTTTAACCGCTTGCCGTTCGGGATTTCCTCTGCACCCGAACACTTTCAGCGACGCATGTTGCAGATGCTGGAGGGTTGTGCAGGCACAGTGTGTCACGCCGATGACATCCTGGTGTATGGGGACAGCAAGGCCCAGCACGACGAGAGACTCTGTCAGGTCCTAAGGAAACTTCAGGAAGAGGGACTGACGTTGAACGGGGAGAAATGTGAGTTCAGCAAGGACAGCATTACGTTCCTGGGCCACCGCATTTCCGCGGACGGCGTGACACCTGACCCTGACAAAATCAAAGCCATACAAGACATGCCTGCACCAACTGACGTCGAGGGGGTGAAAAGACTGATGGGCATGGCGAACTACCTCAGCAAGTTTCTGCCACACCTCGCGTCATACACTCGCCCAATTAAAGATTTGCTGTGTGGAAAGAACGAATGGTGCTGGGGAGCACCACAGAAAGAGGCTTTTCAGAGACTTAAGTCAGAACTGAGCTCCACACAGGTGCTGGGGGCCTATTCACCAGCTGCAGAGACGTGCGTGTCAGCAGACGCCTCATCCTTTGGCCTGGGGGGCGTCCTCACCCAGCAGCAGCCAGATGGAGCGTGGAAGCCAATCATCTTTATATCTCGAGGCATGTCAGACACGGAAAGACACTACGCTCAGATTGAGAAGGAAGCTCTGGCAGCTACGTGGGCATGCGAGCGTCTGTCCTCCTACCTGCTGGGTCTGAAATTCAGGTTGGAGACTGACCACAAGCCCCTAGTGCCATTGCTAAGCACCAAGGCTCTTGACGAACTCCCACCAAGAGTGCTGCGCTTCAGACTGAGATTGCTGAGATTCTCATTTGACATCGTGCACGTGCCAGGGAAGAGCCTGATAACAGCAGACACTTTATCCAGGGCCCCAATCCAACACACCTTTACGGCGGAGGAAAAGGAGAAAGAGGCCGAGGTTAAAGTGTTCCTGGACGCCGTCACTCAGAGCCTCCCTGCCACAGAACAGCGGCTGAGAGAGATAGCAGCAAAGCAGAAAAGCGATCTAATCTGTGCACAGCTGATCCGATACTGCGAGTCACAGTGGCCAGAGAGACATGCACTACCCCTCGAGCTGGCTCCATTCTGGTCTGAAAGAGATAGCCTCACCTTGAATGGACAGCTGCTCCTTCGAGGCCAACGCATCGTCATCCCGGGTGAGTTGAGGGGGGAGATATTGCAGCAGCTGCACAGTGGGCACCAAGGGATCGTTAAATGCCGAGCTAGGGCCCGCCAGTCAGTCTGGTGGCCAGGACTGTCGGTCCACATCAAACAGATGGTGGAGAACTGCAACATCTGCTCACAGCATCGTGCAGAACAGAGAGAGCCGCTGCTGACGACAGCAGTGCAAGATAGACCCTGGCAACGCGTCGGCACCGACCTGTTCTGTTGGGAAAACAGCACTTACCTGCTGGTCGTGGACTATTTTTCACGTTACATAGAAGTAGCACACCTCAGAGTGGCCACGGCTGAGACAGTAGTGGCTGCTTTAAAGGAAGCCTTCGCTCGCCATGGGACACCAGAGACTGTCATGTCCGACAATGGACCGCAGTACAGTGGTTCAGTGTTCCACTCCTTTGCCAAAGCATATGGATTTGCTCACGTCACCAGCAGCCCCAGATATCCACAGGCCAACGGCGAGGCAGAGCGGGCTGTTGCCACAGTCAAAGGGCTGTGGAAAGGGAAAGGCGACAAGGCAGCGGCGCTGCAAACGTACCGAGCCACACCCCTGGAGAGTGGTTACTCTCCAGCGCAGCTCCTCATGGGGAGGCAGATTCGCACAGGCGTTCCCCAGATTCCAGCTGCATTTCGCCCCTGGTGGCCAAACATCAGGCGGTTCCGGATCGAGGAAAGGCGTGCGAAAGAGAACCAGCAGCGCCGGTACAACCAACGCCACAGAGTTCGAGTCTTGCCGCAGCTGCAGCCAGGGCAAGAAGTGTGGTTGCCCAAAGAAAACAAGCATGGGACAGTTGTACAGAAAGCGCCAACACCCAGATCCTACATCATCAACACTGATGAAGGCTCAGTTAGGCGTAATCGCACACACATGCGCCCAGTTCACAACACACAGACACCTACACTGGACATAACCAATGGACCGGAGGGCACCCCAGAGCCAGGAGACACGGGCTCACCTGCACGCACCACTACAGAAACAGAAAAACACACACATACAGATAAAGATGCACCCAACACATACATTACAGCATCAGGAAGAGTCTCACGCCCTCCCAGACGTCTGGATTTATAAGACTCTTTTGTAACAGGAAAAAAAAAAAAGAAAAAAAAACGAGGAAGAAATGTGGAGATGTGTTCTATTAGTTGATGTATGCAATAATCAGAGTAAGATAACACTCAGGTTCCAGGTGTTAGAGGATTGATATGTTTATACATTTAAGAGTTTATCACAGAGAGAAAATGGGAAGATCTTACTTAAGGGGGAGGTGTTGTGTAATGGAATGTTAGTGAGAAACTATGTGTTGTACCACGGACCTGTTTGGGGGGTTACACAGGAAGTGAGCCGGAAAAAGGCTAGAGAATAAACAGTTAACAGTAAGTCGGATCTCCGTCTTTCTTTGAGGTATCAGAACCCACAGAAGAACATATAACACAACACCTAAAGAACAAGGGCGTGCACCTTTTACAGTCGGCAGCTAGTTGTACTCAGTGTTGCTAGTTTTCACTCACCTCTAGCGACTTATTTTTAAAAAACGACTAGCGACTAATCTAACGACTTTTTCTGGTGATATTGGAGACTTTTGGAGACTGACGTGAAAGAGCGTATAGTTCACTCTTCAACAAGGGGGGGGTGCTCCGACCCCTCCCCCGTCCAGAAGCACTCAGAAGAGGCTTGGTCCTCACGCAGCAGCTGGACTCAGAGCAGGAGAAGATCTGTTTCATGACCAGGCTGAAAATGAAACGTACATAACTGCTGCTGGCTGGTCCTGCGCTGGCTTACCGTCAGATATTAATGTTTATTAATGAAGAGTGTCGACATTAACATTTAAAAAGTGTTGTGACATGTTGCAGACTCCTAATTAAAAAAAACATTACACTTAATAAAATTAAACTTAAAAAACAAAGAAAATATTGACTGAAGAATTAAATTTTTATTATTTCTTTACTGTTCTAAACATTTTTATGTTGTCTTTTCTTCAATGTTTGCCTTTCTCACAACATCCCTCCCACACTAGCATCCATTACTAGTGATGGATGTTCGGCTCTTTTCAGAGAACCGGTTCTTTTGGCACCTAAACGGCTCTTGATTTAGCATCTTTTGTAGCCCCAAAATTTACATTAACTTCTCAAAAATGTATGGTAAATGTATTTATTGCATTATTTATCATCTATTCTAATTTAAAGTTTACTTTTTCACAAAAAATTGTTGCAAAGTAGTTTGTTTATAATTGGTGCAATAAAAATACATGTTTTTCCAAACACAGTGAATAATCGCGATTAATAATCGTGATTACAATATTGATCAAAATAATCGTGATTATTATTTTGGTCATAATCGTGCAGCCCTACCAGGGAGGAAAACCTTCATCAGAACCAGAACCAGGGAGGAACACCTCCATCAGAACCAGAACCAGGAAGGAAAACCTACAGCAGATGTGCTGGCCTACCTCCGGGTCCAAGCACTGGCTCTGAACACTGGCTCCCAGCCCTGGTTCCAGGCCCCAGCTCCGAGTCCAGTCTCTGTGCGCCGACTCCGAGCGCCAGCTCTGTGCCCCGGCTCAGAGTCCCGGCTCTGGGTCCTGGCTCTGGGTCCCAGCTCTGGGCCCCGGCTAAGAGCGCCGGCTCTGGGCCCCAGCTCAGAGTCCCGGCTCTGGGCCCTGGCTCCGAGCGGTCAGCTGTCTGGCCGTCATTGAGTAAATGTGCTCCATGTGTCAGTCTGCCTCGAACTACAAACATTAGTTGCGAGCACTCCGAGCATCAAGTTAATAATTTCGTTGCATTTTTTTTGTTGTAATGTCAAAGTTGTATTTTATTCCTTTTTGAGCATCGGGTTTGAGTCCCGGCTGCGAGCGGTCAGGTGTCAGGCCATCGTTGAGTAAATGTGCTCCATGTGTCGGAGGAATGTGTGCATGACAAAGGCTCCAGCTCGTCGCTCTACTGGAAACATTAAGGCTCCTTTCTCCAGCTCTTCAGTAATGCTGGTGTGTGAACTGAGAGGTCACTCGGCGTGAATGTGAGGAATTTCTTTTTCCAAAATCCTTCGCAGATGCCTTCAAGCATGCTTTCTGTACATGTAATCTTCCCTAAGGAGACCGGGGCGCCTCTCTTTGTAGTTTTACCTGCTCTCTTACATCATGTCTGCAACCACACGGGATGACTTGCAGTGTTCAGACATTACCTGAAGCAGAGTGATTCCTGAAATGTGGAAAACGGATCGCTCCGTTGGTGATGAATGGGAAAAAGTTCAGCCTGAAGCATGAAATGATGCCTGAAGTGGGGAGAGTGGCTCCATTCAGGCTGTTCAGCTGATTCCTGCCAACCGGAACGTGGAAGTTCATGGAAAAACTGCAGGGATGTTGACAACACAAAGGTGGAGCGAGAGGATGGTGCTGAGGAAGAGGATGGTGTCCACAGCCTGGTGGTGAAGGAATTTGTTCTTTTTTCCTCTCCATCACACTGAGGAGGAATACGGTCAGTTTCCAGGTGATTTCTAAACGGGTGTTACCATGTTGGTCAATGAGTGTAAATGAGCTGGAATGTTCAGGAACATGGAGGATTATCAACGGCTCATTCTGACTGAGACGACTGATCTGGTCGTGTTTGATAAATACATATTTTCTTCTTAAATTCTAAACTTTGTCCATGAGATGGAATTTAACCCTTCAAGCTCCTGTAGATCTCCTGCTTTCCCAGTACCACCTCTTCTATCCTCCCCAGTGTCTCAGGAGCAGTGGTGTCCAGCTCTGTGGGGTAAACTGTGATGGATAGATACCCTTTACCAGGTTTTACCAGTTTTACCAGGCATTTCTATCCCGTCCAGGAGAAACCCTGCAGTGCATCATCCAGGCGAGAAGCAGCACTGTTGCCGTAGCAACAGCCAGGAAGGAATGCCAACTCTGTTAATGCTTAAATTGGCGAGATATAATATTAATTCATGGGACAGTATAAACTAACAGCACTCTGATCACCTAATTTCACTTTATTATGGCCCAGACGTTTGGGGCAGAGCTCCCTCGGTTCCCTTCCTTCCTTTTTATTTTCCATTCAGTTCTTTAGAGGCTCCGCCCCGTGTGGGCGTTTGTGTTGGAATATTAATTCCTCACGATGACGACACAAGTAGTTGTGGTTCCATAAATGGTTCTGCAGTTCGGCCACGTGTGAGCTTTATTACTGAGCTCGTTAACTCAGATCAGCCCTGGTGGAGCTAAGCAGGAACAAGTCCAGAACAAGGACAGAAACATTCTTCAGCGCTCTGAGACAAGGCTTCATTTCTTCTTCTATCTCTAACAACTCTTTCTCTCCTAAGCCTCATGATCTGCGCACCAACATCCATGGGATCCTTTTAAAATGGGCGGGACATTTTCTAAGAGATCTGATTGGTCAGGATATGCTGTTTTTTTACTCTTTGATCTCTGATCCAGAACATAACCTGCTCTGGAGCAGCGTAAGTTGCCATGGTGATTTACCCGGTAAGAAGTGAACCAGCTTTGCTGTACAGAAAACGCCGGGTTAACCATGCAGTTACCTGGGTAAGAGAAAATCCAGCTTCGTCGTACAGCCATCGGGTTTCTACTTGTAGGAAAAACTAAGCAGTCTATTGATCTGGTTTCCACCACAGCTCCTCGTTTCGCCCTGCATGATCTCTGCATCACACACTCCAGCAGTGGGACAACATGTGTCCTCATCCAGGTGAACATCAGACACAAATCCTGGTTGTATAAACTTTAGAGCGACTCTGCTCAGTAAAACCATCTTTAATCACTTCATTAGGACATTTTACAAGTTGGACATTTTCTGTCCTCCATGGTTTTTCGGATGTTTATGGAGACGTAGTCCGTGTGACTTCACAGCTGAGTGTCACATGATGTTTACGTGACTGGAGGACAGGACTGAAACTGTGGACGCTGCAGGTTGAAACCTGGATCAGGTGCCGTGATTCATGAAGGTTAATCAGCTTCTTCCAACGTTTTAAGTTTTTGATAAGATTTTGATTTTAAAAGTTTGAAATATTTAGCTGTGATGCAGATGAGTTGAGGAAGATTCGGCTCAAAGGAGATTTGATCCAGAAATTCCTGAATCTGTAGAAAATGTTTTGCTTAGGTGTAAACAGGATGGCGTGTTTTGGGAGTAATGGATGAAGACGATGGGTCATTGCTGGTCTTTGCTCCTCTGTTGCAGTAAAGCTAAAAGCAGACATTTTTGTTCTCCAGGATTGAGATGACCTGAACTATAAAAGTAAGTAAACCAGGTTTGTTGTGTGTGTTTCTGCTTGCCTCTGCTCCGTGTGGCCATCAGGATGCCTCCGGCTCACGGTGGCGAGCTAATGCAGCTGTTCAGAGTGTTTGTGGTATCAGTCAGGCAGCGTGGTGCTGCAGGGTCGTTTCATCACGCTGGAGCTGATTGGACAACGTCCGTCTGGGTCACGTACCGTTTATCTGTTCTGATCACCGTAGCAACGCCAGGAAACATTTCATGGTGCAGCCGGAGGGTCGGGGACTGTAAAGTGTATTGTCGGCCTCGTTTCCGCTGCATCTCTGATGGCTTTAATCAGCCCACCAGGGGCCTGGCCTCTGACCTCCGGGCTCACCTCTGATCCTGGATCCTGTTGCCGGGGGTCTCTGAGGGACAGGTCAGGAATTAGCAGAGCTGCTTGTACAAACAGGAGGAACATCAGCGCCTTGCCAAGATATTTTATGTTTAACCAGGAGGAGGAGCTGGCAGCAACTCCAGCCTCAGATGAGGAATGTGGATAACGCCATCGGCACAGATCTGCCTGCACAAACGGAGCTGCGTGGAGGCAGAAACGCTGCCAGCAGGATGTCTTCTGTCATCCAGACTGGATGGTGACTCTGCCTGGAAACACCAGCGTTTCAGAGACCTCGGCTTAAAGATCAGGTTCACGTGGTTTCGTCTGATTTCAGAAAGATTTACAATCACTGGCTTCTGCTTGAAAATGAAAAACAACATCAAATGATTAAAATTTTTTAATCATTTGACAGCCCTAATAAATAAATAAATAAATATACACACACACACACACACACACACACACACACACACACACATATACATACAAGGCGGAGTCATAGGAGAACACAAAGAGTTTTTAGAGCTGGAATCAAACTTTTCACCACAAAGAGCAGCAGTAAGACCTGGTTTCTGGTTCTGGCTGCTCGCTCCAGAGTTTCTGTCCCGCCGTGATGAGACAGACGTCTCTGGAAGCAGCAGCGTCTCTGCTGTCATGTGACTCAGTAATTCATGCTGTTATAACAACGCGGCTGGATCGCTGCGATGCCTGATGCTCTGGCGTCGCTCAGAAATCTCGTCTGCTGACTGGAACAGGAAAGAGAAGCACATTCATCCAGTTTTAGCCACACTGCACTGGTTGCCTGTTCTTTTAAGGGTTCATTTTAAAATCCTGTTATTTGTTTTCAAGTCTTTAAATGACCTTGCCCCCCCACCTCTCTGAGCTGCTTCACATGTCCTCGCCCTCCTGGCCCCCCCCCCGGTCCCCCCCGGCCCTTCCCGGTCCCTCCCGGTCCCTCCGGTTAGCAGATCAGCTGGAGGTGCCGAGGACCTGTGTTGTGTTTATTGTTTTACTGATTTTATTGTCTTGTCTTTTATTAATTAATGTTTATTGTTTTTAGTTATTTTATGTTCAGCTCTTTGTTCAGTGACTGCTGTCGTAAAGTGTTTTTAAAAATAAAGTTGGCTTGGCACCTTGTTTGCCTGAAGTGGAGAAATTAGCAGAAGCTCTAAAGGGGACAGAGCTGTTCTCGTGGTTTTCTTACATTCGCATGTGACAGTGTTTGGTTTGGATGCCGATGCTTGGTAGAGCTTCTCCCGTCATGTTGCTATGCTACATGCTAGCATTGCTGCTTCCTGCTGTCTGCTAACATCTTCTGGACTGTAGGCCGTCATGATGCTCCCTGTGCAGGAGGGTCTAGTTAAGGTTAATCACTGACTGACCATCTCATGCTTTACTTAGTAAAGTTCAGGTTTTAGCAGTAAACTTGTGCATGCATTTCAGCGTTTTATTAAAACAAATAAGGCCAAAATGAGATTAGAAAAACTCAAACTTAATTAAATCCTTCCAAAGAATCTCCAGGATCAGATAAAATGAGGAGATGAGGGTTCAGATAGATGATAAATACACAACATATATTAACCTTTTGTTTTAGCCTGAGGGAGGCAGTTCATTTGATCTGAGAGGAAGTTTTTCTCCTGGAGGACCAGAAAAGTGGATCTGAGACCAGGTGTGTCTTATTGTGTCCCAACCTACACGGTAAATATGACTAAGAGGAATGAGCACCATGAAAAGAGACGGCAGGGCTTCAGTGGAAATGTTGTGTTCAGCAGTGACTGTTAGTGGTATCCAATAAACACAGATGTTGGCAGCCGAGCCGATCACACCTTCTGCAGGTGAATTACTGACAACAAACCATGCATTAGCTTCTATTCAGCAAATCAAATGAGCTGGAAGAAGTAAAGCCGAGAGGATCCAGAGATTACTCGGGACTTTGTTGCGTTCAGTGCACGTCGTTTTATTGGATGTTCTTATTAATGTGTGTGTGTGTGTGGAGCGATTGGATTGACTGCTGCATTACTCGTGTTTATTTTAACGTGTTTTTCTAGACGTGTTTGGATAGAGGCAGAGTTCAGGATAACAGTTTCATCTGATACCATCAGTATCTTCTCACCTGCAGCGATAGCCCAGGCTTCCAGGTAATGAAGGCAGAGATAACATCCAGAAGGTGAAATGTGATGATCATTAACGGGATTGTTGCTGTAAGTTTCCTCATCCTCATCTGGTCCAGTTCTGCTCCGACCCATCTGGACTACCTCCTCGTTCCTGGCTTTGTCCGGCCTTTTGTTCCTGACTCTTGTCTCCTCGTTTCAGGTTAGTGACCAACAATCAGCCAACACAAAAATAATCCCACCATTGGTCCAGATTTTCTCTGAGCATCTGACCACCATCGTTTTCTAAAAGCTAATAAAACCAGACCAGCAAGGTTACACCGCAAACTGGGATTTATAAGTATTAACTCTGGGTTCTACAGACGTGCCGGCTCCAGATGTAGCAGCAAGATGCAGCCATGCAAAGTCTCCTTTACAACCTCTGCCTCCAGCACGGCCTTCAAACTTAACTTAGATTAACTAGTAAAACCAGACTTATGATGAAAAAGTGTCCGACCACACGACCAGATTCAGCTAAATTAAAAAACAGCTGCGGTTTGGTCCATGAACACATCAGGACCACGTCCTGGTGGTGACGCCAGCCTGCTGTGTGGTCCATGAACGCATCAGGACCACGTCCTGGTGGTGACGCCAGCCTGCTGTGTGGTCCATGAACGCATCAGGGCCACGTCCTTGTGGCGAGGCCAGCCTGTGGTTTGGTCCATGAACGTATCAGGACCACGTCCTGGTGGCGACGCCAGCCTGTGGTTTGGTCCATGAACGTATCAGGACCACGTCCTGGTGGCGACGCCAGCCTGCTGTGTGGTCCATGAACGCATCAGGACCACGTCCTGGTGGCGACGCCAGCCTGCTGTGTGGTCCATGAACGCATCAGGACCACGTCCTGGTGGCGACGCCAGCCTGCTGTGTGGTCCATGAACGCATCAGGGCCACGTCCTGGTGGCGACGCCAGCCTGCTGTGTGGTCCATGAACGCATCAGGGCCACGTCCTGGTGGCGACGCCAGCCTGCTGTGTGGTCCATGAACGCATCAGGACCACGTCCTGGTGGCGACGCCAGCCTGCTGTGTGGTCCATGAACGCATCAGGACCACGTCCTGGTGGCGACGCCAGCCTGCTGTGTGGTCCATGAACGCATCAGGACCACGTCCTGGTGGCGACGCCAGCCTGTACTTAATTGTTCTACTGATAAAACATTTTTCCAGTCCCTACATTTGTGTTTTTTTTTTTTTTGGTTTGTTTTTTTTTCCTCTAGGTTAATACAATATCCCAGTATATATCCCAGTATATAACCCAGTATATATCCCAGTGTATATCCCAGTATATAACCCAGTATATATCCCAGTATATAACCCAGTATATAACCCAGTATATATCCCAGTATATATCCCAGTATATAACCCAGTATATATCCCAGTATATAACCTAGTATATATCCCAGTATATAACCCAGTATATATCCCAGTATATATCCCAGTATATAACCCAGTATATATCCCAGTATATAACCTAGTATATAACCCAGTATATATCCCAGTATATATCCCAGTATATATCCCAGTATATAACCTAGTATATAACCCAGTATATATCCCAGTATATATCCCAGTATATAACCCAGTATATAACCTAGTATATATACCAGTATATAACCAGGAATATATCCCAGTATATATCCCAGTATATAACCCAGTATATAACCTAGTATATATACCAGTATATAACCAGGAATATATCCCAGTATATATCCCAGTATATAACCTAGTATATAACCCAGTATATATCCCAGTATATAACCCAGTATATAACCTAGTATATATCCCAGTATATAACCCAGTATATAACCTAGTATATAACCCAGTATATATCCCAGTATATAACCCAGTATATAACCTAGTATATATCCCAGTATATAACCCAGTATATATCCCAGTATATAACCTAGTATATATCCCAGTATATATCCCAGTATATAACCCAGTATATATCCCAGTTAATAACCCAGTATATATCCCAGTATATAACCCAGTATATATCCCAGTATATAACCTAGTATATATCCCAGTATATATCCCAGTATATAACCCAGTATATAACTCAGTATATAACCTAGTATATAACCCAGTATATATTCCAGTATATATCCCAGTATATTTTGTGTCTATAAGCCTGACTGTAGCTTTTAAATGTGTTCTTGTTGGAGTCTGATTTTATTCCATGGATTGTTAACCTAAGGAAGTCTCGTATGTGTAGTTTCACATACATGTGATATATGATATATATGTCTGTGATGATCTCATTGTATCATGTCAAGATTTTAGCTTTTGAACTGCAAGTGGCTTTGGTTTAGTTATTGAATACAAATTAAACAAATACAGTGTTGATATTTAAATGAGCCAATGGCCAGTTTGTACCGGAAAGTTCCCCGTGGTTAAAAAGGTTAAACCGTTAAACACCTGGTCTGAAGCTCTGGTGTCCAGTCCCTCCACCAGGCCCCTTACATTTGCTGCCTCTTTAAACCCAACCCAGCCCTCAGGTGTGGCGGGTCAACGGCATTCTGCAACTTTCCTTCCAGCTGTTTTGACTCAGCTGGTTAAATTTCTTGTCTCTACAAAGGGACATTAGATACTTTCCGTCTTTGTGACCCTTAAAGTCCTCGTAAAGAAAAACAAACAAGGCGCCATGCAAAATCCTGTTTCTGATGTTTGTCCTGCTTCTGATGGCGGCCGTTTCATCGTCCTGACAGTCGGGCAGATAAAGGTCAGCTGACTGGGAGGAGAGCGATACGTAAACACACACCGCTGCTGTCCGGATGTCTGCGTGGAAGCAGGCAGAACGTGTGGATATGAGGTGTTTCACTGAGCAGATAACGGACCTGAACACGTCTGATAAACCTGTCAAGCTCTGCAGGCGACGCTCAACCTCTCCACCATCTTCAGACCAAACTGGAAGGTTTTTATCACAACACACATCACATAAAACATTTTTAGCAGCATTTTATATAACACATATTTTTTGCATTAAACCCATTTTAATACTTGATGGTATTTTTTCTTCCTGACTGGGTGCTAATCACAGTTTCCACAGTGGGATGGACTGAGAGAATTACTGCCGTAGACTGGCTGACGGTAGTCTGTGGTCACGAGAATTGTACAAAAAACACAAGAAAAAACAAGACAGCCCCACAATTTCTAAAGCAGAGGCCACCAACTCTGGTCCTCTGCTCCTACAGGTTTTAAAAGTTTCCCTGCTGCAACACACCTGACTCAAATCAAAACGTCATTAACAGGCGAATGCAGCTCTTAACAAGCTGTGGGATCCAGTTCATTTGACACAGGCGTGTTGAAGCTGGGAAACATTTAAAACCTGCAGGGCAGCAGCCCTCCAGGACCGAAGGTGGTGACCCCTCATCTAGACGCTTCTGCACCTCGAGGCGAATCTCATCTTCCCCTGATGCCCTGCCATCACGGAGCTTTGAAGTACCTGGACAACCTCTGCCGAGGCGATGAGTTTCTTTCCCGAGTCTTCAGCCTCCTCCGTGGAGGACGTCCTGCACCTTCACACCAGCCCTTTGATCTGAATTCTGGTCCATTTGCTGAGAAACGTTGCTCCGTTTGGGGAAGTGTAAATGCACAAACTGTCATTTGGATCAGACTAGATCCATCTACAACCACGGATCAAAGTCCGCTTCAAGTGAACCAAATACAGGAAGTGGACTACAAAGCAAAGTGCATTATGGGTAAACACAACCAAAACGTGCGACTGGGAGAAATGTCTCGCAGTCAGACGTGGAACACTCAGCAGAATTATCAAATTTTATTTGTACAGCACAAAATATGTCACAAAAAACCGTTTAACCCTGTAATACCAAATCTATCATATTTAATACATAACTTTATGGTAAAAACTTTATCAAAACTCTGTACTTCTGTCCTCTAGTGGATATAATAATAATACAATAATTTTGACATATCTCAGGGTAACAGTTAATATACAACAATATTTTTATATATAACTGTTTTACATTTTGTTGAAGAGCCAAATAAAGACTAAAGTTACAAAAAAATTACAACTTTCCCTCATATCTGGCTTGAATCTGCTGTGAGGAAGTGATATTTGGGGCTCCGTCCACACCTGGAGCCACCCCATTCATGCCCACTGAGGCTGCCACCACAGGAACCGACCCCAGACCGCAGCTCCATGGTTCACTCTGCATTAAATACATGGACCAGTTTTCTTCTTCACTGGTTGTCTCAGCTTCTCTTTCAGTGTTCTTGATGCAGCATCTCCTCTGTTGGGATTTAGTTTTTTATTCTTTATTTTTCTTTTTGTTACTTGGCCTTTCCAGCATCATAACAAGCTTTATAAAGGTTTATTAAAGAATGTAAAGGTGATATTGTTCTTTATTTTTTAATTTAGTTTATACCAAGTTGCATTTTAATGCTGGACCTGAAAGGAGGAACAATGAGAGAGTGAGGAGACGAGAGAAGGAAAGAGTACAGACAAGAAAAGGAGATAAAGATAGAAAATGAAAGAAAACAGCAGCAACTGTGCATCCAAAACATGAACAGAAGAAACAACAAGCTTCTTCGCCCGTAAAGAAACTTAACAGTAAACCTCCTACGGCCTCTGTAAGAAAAAGAAGTAGAAAATCATCAGGAGCCCCTGTAAATTCAGGTAACAAATCAGGTTTATTTGTATAGCAATTCACGACAAAAACAGGCTTAATCATTTCAAGACACTTTGTGTTCCAATTAAAGAAAATCCACATTAGTCCAATTTATAACGACAGTTCACACAAGTCATTAAAAAATAACTACTTATCTAAGGAAACAACCTCAGAAAAACAACATCAACAAGTATATGAAACGTAACTTTAGGTCAAGGTCAAAATGACTTAAATAGCAAATTTCCAGTAAGTCATTCTGCCCAGAGTACTTTACAAACTCAAATACTATAAAAAGTAAATAAAACTGGTGTTGTTAGTTATTGTTAGACTTTACTTATTGGTGATTAACCTTTTAAAGCTTATTGACACAAGTTTGCTACAAACCACTTCTATTTCTTTTAATCTAATATTTAACTATTAATTTAGTATTATTACTTGATTTAATATTTAATTGCATTTAATTACTGTCTTATTTTTATTTTACTGTATATATTTTGTTTTTCTATAAGTGTAAATAAATGTAGGCATCAAACCTGCAGGATATGGTAGTAACTGTGTAAGTGTTTGTTAGTAAATGAATTGTGCTTAATGATGAGTGCGATCGTGCAAATGCAATCGTTACCCCTCCAAAACACTGATATGAAAGCAGCCCACAGCTCACTGTTGTTTTTCCTTATCTCCACTGTCCTCTTTCAGAGCTCTGTACTGATAGCTTCATTAGCTAGACGCTCTCTGATGGAAACATCTTGATTATTATGGAACAAGCTGCTCAGTGTTTACAGCTGACAAAGGAATAAGTTTTATTTTAAACTCTTATCAAAATTAGACATATTTTGCTTCAGTATGTGACGTCAGACGATTACTACAAAGCATGTGCTTTAAACACCACCCAAACAAATGTTGTGTACATCTTTCTGTTACTCTAGGCCTAAACATAAACCTCCAGAATGATAACCAGCTCCACTTTCCTATCTGCAGTTATGTAAAACAGTCACAGATGGTGTGCCATGTGGGGTCAAACCTGCAGGCTGTAACTCTACCACCTGTCAGCTGTAGATGTAGTAACTCTACCACCTGTCAGCTGTAGATGATGTAGTAACTCTACCACCTGTCAGCTGGAGATGTAGTAACTCTACCACCTGTCAGCTGGAGATGATGTAGTAGCTCTACCACCTGTCAGCTGTAGATGATGTAGTAACTCTACCACCTGTCAGCTGGAGATGATGTAGTAACTCTGCCACCTGTCAGCTGTAGATGTAGTAACTCTACCACCTGTCAGCTGGAGATGATGTAGTAACTCTACCACCTGTCAGCTGGAGATGATTTAGTAACCCTACCACCTGTCAGCTGGAGATGATGTAGTAACTCTACCACCTGTCAGCTGGAGATGATGTAGTAACTCTACCACCTGTCAGCTGGAGATGATGTAGTAACTCTACCACCTGTCAGCTGGAGATGATGTAGTAACTCTACCACCTGTCAGCTGGAGATGATGTAGTAACTCTACCACCTGTCAGCTGGAGATGATGTAGTAACTCTACCACCTGTCAGCTGGAGATGATGTAGTAACTCTACCACCTGTCAGCTGGAGATGATGTAGTAACTCTACCACCTGTCAGCTGGAGATGTAGTAACTCTACCACCTGTCAGCTGTAGATGTAGTAACTCTACCACCTGTCAGCTGTAGATGATGTAGTAACTCTACCACCTGTCAGCTGGAGATGTAGTAACTCTACCACCTGTCAGCTGGAGATGATGTAGTAGCTCTACCACCTGTCAGCTGTAGATGATGTAGTAACTCTACCACCTGTCAGCTGGAGATGATGTAGTAACTCTACCACCTGTCAGCTGGAGATGATGTAGTAACTCTACCACCTGTCAGCTGTAGATGATGTAGTAACTCTACCACCTGTCAGCTGGAGATGATTTAGTAACCCTACCACCTGTCAGCTGGAGATGATGTAGTAACTCTACCACCTGTCAGCTGGAGATGATGTAGTAACTCTACCACCTGTCAGCTGGAGATGATGTAGTAACTCTACCACCTGTCAGCTGGAGATGATGTAGTAACTCTACCACCTGTCAGCTGGAGATGATGTAGTAACTCTACCACCTGTCAGCTGGAGATGATGTAGTAACTCTACCACCTGTCAGCTGGAGATGATGTAGTAACCCTACCACCTGTCAGCTGGAGATGATGTAGTAACCCTACCACCTGTCAGCTGGAGATGATGTAGTAACTCTACCACCTGTCAGCTGGAGATGATGTAGTAACTCTACCGCCTGTCAGCTGGAGATGATGTAGTAACCCTACCGCCTGTCAGCTGGAGATGATGTAGTAACTCTACCACCTGTCAGCTGGAGATGATGTAGTAACTCTACCACCTGTCAGCTGGAGATGATGTAGTAACTCTACCACCTGTCAGCTGGAGATGATGTAGTAACTCTACCACCTGTCAGCTGGAGATGATGTAGTAACTCTACCACCTGACAGCTGGAGATGATGTAGTAACTCTACCACCTGTCAGCTGGAGATGATGTAGTAACGCTACCACCTGTCAGCTGGAGATGCTGTAGTAACTCTACCACCTGTCAGCTGGAGATGATGTAGTAACTCTACCACCTGTCAGCTGGAGATGATGTAGTAACCCTACCACCTGTCAGCTGGAGATGATGTAGTAACCCTACCACCTGTCAGCTGGAGATGATGTAGTAACTCTACCACCTGTCAGCTGGAGATGATGTAGTAACCCTACCACCTGTCAGCTGTACATGATGTAGTAACCCTACCACCTGTCAGCTGGAGATGATGTAGTAACCCTACCACCTGTCAGCTGGAGATGATGTAGTAACCCTACCACCTGTCAGCTGGAGATGATGTAGTAACCCTACCACCTGTCAGCTGGAGATGATGTAGTAACCCTACCACCTGTCAGCTGGAGATGATGTAGTAACCCTACCACCTGTCAGCTGTAGATGATGTAGTAACTCTACCACCTGTCAGCTGGAGATGATGTAGTAACTCTACCACCTGTGAGCTGGAGATGATGTAGTAACTCTACCACCTGTCAGCTGTAGATGTAGTAACTCTACCACCTGTCAGCTGTAGATGTAGTAACTCTACCACCTGTCAGCTGGAGATGATGTAGTAACTCTACCACCTGTCAGCTGTAGATGTAGTAACTCTACCACCTGTCAGCTGGAGATGTAGTAACTCTACCACCTGTCAGCTGGAGATGATGTAGTAACTCTACCACCTGTCAGCTGGAGATGTAGTAACTCTGTCACCTGTCAGCTGTAGATGTAGTAACTCTACCACCTGTCAGCTGGAGATGATGTAGTAACTCTACCACCTGTCAGCTGGAGATGATGTAGTAACCCTACCTCCTGTCAGCTGGAGATGATGTAGTAACTCTGCCACCTGTCAGCTGTAGATGTAGTAACTCTACCACCTGTCAGCTGGAGATGTAGTAACTCTACCACCTGTCAGCTGGAGATGTAGTAACTCTACCACCTGTCAGCTGGAGATGATGTAGTAGCTCTACCACCTGTCAGCTGTAGATGATGTAGTAACTCTACCACCTGTCAGCTGGAGATGATGTAGTAACTCTACCACCTGTCAGCTGGAGATGATGTAGTAACTCTACCACCTGTCAGCTGTAGATGATGTAGTAACTCTACCACCTGTCAGCTGGAGATGATGTAGTAACCCTACCACCTGTCAGCTGGAGATGATGTAGTAACTCTACCACCTGTCAGCTGGAGATGATGTAGTAACCCTACCACCTGTCAGCTGGAGATGATGTAGTAACTCTACCACCTGTCAGCTGGAGATGATGTAGTAACTCTACCACCTGTCAGCTGGAGATGATGTAGTAACTCTACCACCTGTCAGCTGGAGATGATTTAGTAACTCTACCACCTGTCAGCTGGAGATGATGTAGTAACTCTACCACCTGTCAGCTGGAGATGATGTAGTAACCCTACCACCTGTCAGCTGGAGATGATGTAGTAACTCTACCACCTGTCAGCTGGAGATGATGTAGTAACCCTACCACCTGACAGCTGTACATGATGTAGTAACCCTACCACCTGTCAGCTGGAGATGATGTAGTAACCCTACCACCTGTCAGCTGGAGATGATGTAGTAACCCTACCACCTGTCAGCTGGAGATGATGTAGTAACCCTACCACCTGTCAGCTGGAGATGATGTAGTAACCCTACCACCTGTCAGCTGGAGATGATGTAGTAACTCTACCACCTGACAGCTGTAGATGATGTAGTAACGCTACCACCTGTCAGCTGGAGATGATGTAGTAACGCTACCACCTGACAGCTGTAGATGATGTAGTAACTCTGCCACCTGTCAGCTGTAGATGTAGTAACTCTACCACCTGTCAGCTGTAGATGTAGTAACTCTACCACCTGTCCTCTGCAGTTGATGCAGGAACTACGAATGTTGCAGGTGTTCAGGATTCAGGCTGAACTCCGGTAACCCTGTCAGACACCTGCAGGAGATATCTACATTAATGTAACAGCTGCAGAAGATTCAGGCTTTGCAGGTGTCTTCTTCATGTCCGCTGTGCTGTAATGGTCTGACAGACCGCCCTCCCCCCAACACTCCCTCTTCAAATCACTAAACTGCTGAACCAAAGTTCCTGTAAGGAGCAAAAAGAAGAAAACATCTATGACTATTAACACATTTCACTACATTAGTGACTGCAGAGCATTGGGATTGGCTCAGATCGGACTCTACAGATTAAATCTGATTGATCAGATGGGTACTCCTACTTAAAGCAGAATGTGTCAGCATGAAGGCGACCATCCAGGAGTAAGAAGTTTGTTTCTCTAATAAAAAATGTCATCTTATTAGTAAAAAGGAAATACTACACCATAACAAAGGAATGCGCTGGTCTTGGACATGAACCTACTGGTCTGAAAACTGGCCCCTCCAGACCTTCTTTGTTCAACCCAGGAGCTGGCTGAATAAAACAGCTTCAGATTTCCCTTCCAAGTTAAGTTTCCACAAGATGAAATCTGTTGTTCTCCTGCAGCCACTTCAGCTAATGATCACATTTCCTGTTTTGTAGTGGATTTTATGGCACTAAACTTTGAGGCTCACGTGGCGACTGTTCGTTTTGCTGCAGTTCCTCCTCCTGATACAAGCTGCTGCCTTCAGTGGTTATCTCAAAATTAAAAGAAAACTTTTAGAAAGTTGCAGAAAAAACTAAAATAAGCACCCACAGGAATTGCTTTCATGCTAAAGATCGGTGTTATGATGAAATGTTGATTCATGTTGTAGGAGCTGGCTCCTGGTGAGTTGCTTTTAGGTCTGAAACCATCTTTTTAAAAACTGCAAAGATTCATCGTGGTTTCAAAGATTCAGTGAGGTGGGTTTTCAGACGTGTCGATCTAGAAGCATGTCACAAAGGTGTAATCGCATTTACACGCCCCGGACGTGACGTAGGGGGTCACGTGACCAGTTTATTTCATGTAACGATGGCGCAGTAGGAAGTAGTTGCAGGAGGCGACAGAAATCTTTTACAAAGAATTAGAAATGTCCTTTCTCCTCAGAGGAGAGTCTCACAGGACGAGATTTTACACTGTTCAGTGGAAACACCCGCAAATCCCAATTACACTTGGTCAAAATTTTATAAATACTGCCTTTATTTTGTGAAAAACTGTAATGAAGACACAGTTATAGACAGTGAACGTTGTCCACAGCAGAGGATTCGGTTGACCCCCTCGTTTCACCACCCTGCCCACTGCTTCCCAGGAAAGGTCATCACACCCTGAATGGAGTCCCAAATAGCCCCCATAAAGATCTCAGAGGGGATCAATCAAGGTGGTAAATCCCACAGTAGGAGCAGATGAAGCAGAGATGATTTGTGTGCCGAACCTCCTCCTCCCACCAAATGCTGCTGGAGGTTTGAAGTCACCTTTAGGTCATGTGTCTATCTTTGCTCTGGGATTTTTACTGATTATTTATTTATTTATTGACAAAATGCAAAACATACACAACAAGACGGGTTTAAATAAACAAAACCAAACATAGTTTAGTGAAATCTCCCTCTCTCCTGTGAAGCTGGACAGGGCAAGGTTAATAAAAAAGGCTGAAATGGATATTTTTCCAGCTTTATTCCAACACACGGTGGTATAAATCCTGATATTCTGAAATCTCCTCTAAAACACTGAATGTTAAATTTAACATTAAATTCAACATTATCATGTATAAAAGGACACCAGCAGGATTTAAGTGAAACTGTAAAACATAAATAAAAACTAAACAGCCTGGTGTTATTTATCACGTCTCTACAGGCCTTCCAACATATCTCTGAGATAGTTTATTATTGGTTTAATTTTACTTATGTTTAGTGTTAATTTGAAATTCTATTTATTTTCTACTTGTTGTCATTAATATAGAATCTGAAGGTCCCGGGACAGACCCCAGAGGAACTCCACATATCACAGCTTTTAGCTGAAACTTGACATTAACTCTAAAGTTTGCATAAAGAAAAGCAAGAAAGAAATATTTCTTTGCATTTTTTCTTTCCACCACGAACAAACAGTAAAAACAAACATTGTTTGTCTAACAAATGGTTGTGACTGAGTTAATAAGCTGGGAACAGTAACTGGATTACAAACACTTAGTTTTCATGTTACATGCCCAAAACCGGTAGTAGAGATGGCTCAGGCGAGTTTATTTCCACACATTTTAGTAAAATCAACTACAGTCTAAAAGGAAGAGCAGGACATTAAAGGGTTAATTAACATCATGGATTATTCTGAGTTCAGGTAGCTGCGAGCTGCTGTTTAAACGGAGTTATATTTACCCTGCGGCTTTTGTGTTGGCGTGTTATGTCATCGCCATCCCTGCTGTCAGTATGGGCTGAAGTTCACTTTCAGTCGTGATAATCTGGCTCTCTGTTTGGGTTTGAGGCGTCTGAGGATGTGCTAGTTTCCCGCTCGGTCGCCGGCTGTTGACAAAGTTTGACTTTTGTTTGGGAACGCGCTGCAGGTGCACACAAGCTTGTTTGGTTTCAGCCAGATAGCAGCAGAGCAGCGAGGAAGAGGGTGTGTTATCCGGCGGCGGGGCAGGGCGACTCGGTCGGAGAGTTGCTGCAGCTCCGAGTCGGAGGAGATACAGCAGCTGAAGGTGTAAACAGTCTCGCGCTTAATGACAGGCCGCAGCTTTTCACCCTCAAACACATTCAGATAAACAGTGAAACTCAGTTTAGAGGCTTTCTGCTGGATTGTGTCTCCAGGGCTTCATTTAGGAAATGTGGTCGTGTGCAGACAGATGGAGTCAAATTAACTGCCTGTAATGGATGTTTATTTAAATTCAGCCCAGTCATGGTAGGGAAACAGCAGCTCAGCGCTTCAGGCCGCTTCAGTGTCACAAACTGGATACCTAACTGTTTGTTCCGGTGGTTTAGCTCACTAACTTTCAAAAATAAATAAACAAAACACTGCCAGCTGTTCCAGTTTAACTTATTATGCATCATATTTAAGTTTTAAAGGAAACTTCAGCTCGGAGGCTCTCATTCTTCACCCCTTTAATTTTAGAAAAGCTTGACTTTTTAAAGCCCTTTTCTGACCTAAACACAGCTGGAAATGTCAGCTTCATGTCTGATGTTGTCCAGGGAAGAATTATGATGCAACTCGGTCAGACCTGCACAGATTTATTTAACCCTTAAAACCTTGTTAGATCCTCGAGGTTTCCAGCATTTCTGTCCCGTCCAGGAGGTTTACAATCCAGTCACTAAATGTAGTTTTATTCTGGTAAATCCACAATGATCCATGATAACAGCATTATTTATCTCATTTCATCATAAAAAAGGATCATCTGGTTTCTGGTTTTACTTTGGTTTCAAACCTGATCCGGTTTCCAGCAGAATGTGTCCAGTAAGATATCCGCCATGATCTACATCACTTCCTGTCCCTGCTTCACTGGATGCTCCGTTTGCTTTCACACAACCAGGAAAACCCTACTTTCAGCTGGACCAAAGTTCGACTCTAGTCTGGACCAAGAGACCCGGTTTTCAAGGGACCGGAGTTTGCTTCTCTAAATGAGTCTTGCTATGTCCAGTAAACCCTGAAGCGACAGAAGCCGGTCAGACTTCTTCAGCTGCTTGTTATTATAAATTATGCATTCTGTCTGATTCCTTTGATAAAACCAAAGCTAAGCTAATAATCAACATAGAGCCTTAGTTTTTTCTTTTTCAAAATAAGTATGAATCATCTCTACTGTGGCGTTTCTCAGACGTCCCATTAATGAAATGGTGCAAAGTGTTTTCAGGCTCCCAGAACTCTGGTACCATGTGCATGAAACACCAGATAATAAAAAAACACCTCAGCTGGTGTCAGTGTGGCATTTAATGCAAACCATGCTGGCTGTGAAGGGCCTCGGGGACCTCCTGTGCTCTCTGGGGGACCCCGGGTTGGATGAGACGTGAGCACGAGCCGCTGTGTTTGTGTGACGGAGACGTTCGTCTGCTTTAAATGTTGGCTGTGTTGGGTTTTAAAAGATGTAATTATGTTTTAAATGTGGTATCAAACAAGGCTAAACAAGCCAAGATAACCCAGTTTTTATCTCTGAGATAAAACATAGAAGCTGTTTTGAAATAACTTGTTGAGTGGGAAGGGGATAATAACGACATGTAAATACGTAGAGAAGCTATTTTCAGATACTTTCACCAGGAAAATGTCTCTGTGGTGGGTTTAGATTGAAGTCTTGCTCTGTTTTCTCTCAGTGTGATGTGTTTGCAGCTCAGCGTAGGAATTTACCTTCTCTGTGCTGTAATTACTCCGCCGACTTCAGCGCCTTCCCTCTGACATGACGGGAGCCCGGGACCCGTCGGACCGTGGACCTCTGCTGCACCGGGCTGGGGGGACGTGGTGGGGGGACACACTGACAGACGCTTTGGGAAATGGGGCAAAGCTTTGCAGGAAAAATGTCTGGAATGCACAACAGAGAAACAAAAGAGACGCTTTCATAACCGAAGCAGATGACGGTTGATGGTTAGCAGTGATGTCAGTGTCCGTCTCGCCGTTGCTTTGGACTTCATCGGTCCCTGCACAGCAGCAAGAATCCCTCCATTAATGAACATTGTCCGATCTGAAGGTTACCGAGAAGCACGAGACCAAAGCGAATTTACCAGAGAAGTTGAGAAAGTTTGTGAAATGAGAATAAAACAGACACAAGTAAAAAGAATAAAAGTTTTCTTCGGTGATGAACCTTTTTGATGCAGCAGCTCTGACCTGGATGTAAACATGGGACTCGGGTCTGGGACTTGGACTTCAGACTCGACTGAGACTCGCTTTGTGTGTGTGTGTGTGTGAATGTGACGTGGTGTAAAGGGCTTTGAGTTGTCAACATGACTAGAAAAGTGCTATATAATAAAGTCTATTAACCTTTTTCACCTTCATCCACTTTAAAACGGACCAGGAGAGGTTAGAACCAGAACCCCCTCCATCTACCACATCACCTCCATCAGCAACAGCTTCACCGATTTCCAGTTAAACATCGCAGCCAGTTAAAAATACTCTTTACATCCAAGGCCGCCTACCTCCTCTCCTCATCAGTCTGACCTGGTCCAGGTTAACACCCCACCCCGCTCAGATCGGCTTTCTTTCTGTCCTCCTCACCTCCACCAGCAAGGCTTTCAGCTGCTCTAGAAATATTCACACCAGAAATATCAACATCTTTATAAATCCAGACTCAAACTTTACCTGTTACTTCATAGAAGCTCCGTCACCCTGCAGCACTTTATCTGTTTATCCTGGAAAAACACGTTTCTGTGCAATGACTGAGATGGTAGCAAAGAGAAGAGGGTCAGTCCAGACCAGATTCCAGGCCAGAGACCAGACCAAAGCCCAGACCAGAGTCCAGACCCGAAGCCAGGCCAGGGTCCAGACCAGGGTCCAGACCAGATTCCAGGCCAGAGACCAGACCAAGGCCCAGATCAGAGGCCAGACCAGAGTCCAGTCCCCGAAGCCAGGCCAGGGTCCAGACCAGAGTCCAGACTAAACATGGAGAAGCAGCATTTAGCTGTTTTGCTGCCAGTGGAGATTAAAGTTTCACTAAATGTCGACATTTTTAAATCCAGGTTAAAAACTTTTCTTTTCTCATGTCTATGCATGAAATCTACACGGTAACTTTTAACTCATCTTGCTTTAATCATTTTAATGTAATTTATGATTTTATTGTGATTTTTGCTATTTGTTGCTGCAGTGTGTGAGAAACCTGGATGTTCTTTTTGACTCTGTGCTGGATTTTATTTCCCACATTAGAAACGTCACCAAAGCAGGATTTTAGCATCTTAAAACATCTCCAGAGTCCACTCATTTCTCGCTCTCTTCTCAGCACCGAGGTGTTGATGCTTTTTTGTCTGCTCTCATGGTCTTCCCAAAAAGTCCATTTCTAACCTGCAATTACTCCAGAACTCAGCAGAGTTCTGACCATAGACTGTATATAAAAGATGGGCGGAGCCTCCGTGACGTCACCCGTAGGTTTCTGAAGAGCAAAAGTGAAGCTCATTGGGCGTTCCCACCACCGCCATCTTGGCAGCGTCACGCCTGCTGTCGTCATGCATGGAAAATACAAAAATGGGCAAAGTGGCGGAGCTGAGAGGGGGGCTGTGAACGTGGGGGTGGATGACTGACGTCTATCAAAGTCCGAGCTGCCTGTAGCTAAGAGATAACTGAGCCAACTCGGATCTAACGTGAGCTAACAAGCTAAAGAAAGGTAGGCAGGCTAAAGCTAAGAAGCTGTTAGCCGGCTAAAAACCGCGGTTGTGCTGCACTCTCCCTTCTTGCCACAGATATTGGATACCTGTCAATCAAAAGGACACAGCCCTAATTATGCCAAATTTCAAGATTAAATAACATCCGAACAGCTGAGTTAGAAAAAAATTCACCCCCTCACAGTTGTCATGAAGGTAAACTTGACCTTTTATTCCTAAAATGTTTTTTTGTACCAGACTTTAAACATGTTTATTTCTGCTGTGAAGTTGGTCTTTTTAACATGGGAGTCTATGGGGATTTGCTCTGTTTTGGAGCCCCTAGTGGACGAGGGGGGCACTGCAGTTTTTTGTACTTCGCGTAGGCTTCACATTTTACCGCCGGAGGTTGCCGCCTGGTTCTGACGAGCACCAGAGGGTGGGACCAGAGCTGGATTGGCTCCCCGTGGGTTTCAGGATTGATTTCAAGGGTCATGTAGTTGTTAATAAATGTCTTAGTTGTCTTGGGCCTCTTATTTATCTGGCTTGCTTTTAAATTATGAGCCCTCGCCGACCGTGGGGTCCTCTGGTAGTTGTTACGGTCCTCATCTGTGGAACAGCCTGCCAGTAACCTCAGGGCTGATGAAACTTGATGTTTTTAAAAACAGGCTTTCAGCCTTTTTATCTTAGCTTTCAACTCAATTTTATTTTATGTCATTTATTTTATGTTTTAATTTTCATTTTATACTACTTTTTTTTTTTACAATTATTACTTTTCTTTACTTTACATTCAGTTTAGAGAGAGAAATTAGGGAGTCATGTTTGTGCAAAATGGGGGGGCAACAGCTTTGTGTGTGTGCGCATGTGTGCGAGTGTGTGAGAAACTTTTAATTGCTATGTTATTTATCGTGGTGTGTGAGGGCTTGTTTTATTTTAATATGCATGAATTGGTTTTTTTAGGGGGGGGGGGCACATAAAGTACTTTTCAAGCACTTCGGCATGAAAAGCGCTTTATAAATTAACCACATGAACAATGTGAAGGAACTCAAGGGACTGAACAGCTGTGTAGCAACAAGAAAACCACTAACCAGGGAGGCTAACCAGAGAAAAAACTGGACTCTGGAGCAATGGAAGGAGGTCATGTGGTCTGATGAGTCCAGATTTACTACTGTAACTCACTCCTCTTCGGTCTTCCCAATAAATCACTTCAGAAACTGCAGCTTCTCCAGAACTCTGCTGCTCGTATCCTGACTCGCACCTCTTCCTTTCAACATATTTCCCCTGTCCTTCAACAACTCCACTGGCTCCCAATAAAATACAGAATTAACTATAAGTTACTGGTCCTCACTTTCAAAGGTATTCACCATCTGGCCCCTCCTTATCTGTCTGATCTCCTCCATATTGCCACTCCCTCCCGTGCTCTCAGGTCATCCTCCTCCATTCACCTTACTGTTCCCTCTGCCCGTCTCTCTACCATGGGGAGCAGAGCGAAAGCTCTGGAACTCACTTCCATCTGAGATTAGGAACATCAGCTCCCTTCCATCATTCACATCTGCACTCAAAACCCACCTGTTTAAACTGGCCTACTCCCTATAACCCATGTATACTGACTGTTTTGTGTAATTTTTATATCAATGTCCGTTATCTCTTTTAACTCTTATGTAATTTATATTTTTATTGTCTTTTTATTTATTTTTTTCTTTTTGTGTACAGTGACCTTGGGTGTTTGAAAGGCGCCAAGAAATAAAATGCATTATTATTATTATTATTATTATTTACCCTGTTCCAGTGATGGAAGCATCAGGCTAACCCCTGATTTCAGACGGGTGCGTCTGTGCAGCGTTCCGGCTGCTCTACCGTTTTGTTCTGACTTCCGTGGCGCCAGGAGCGTGTCGGATGCGGAGCGCCCGTGAGTGCAGTCCACCTAGTTGGATCTGCGAGATCACTAAATCACAGGAGAATTGGAGAATCGTTTGGGTGTCCGCGTTCCAGGATGAATGTCTTGTCGCCCGTCTGGTGGAAACCAAACCGTTGAATAGCAGTGGAGGCCGCGGCACAGCCCTAACATGGCTAACACACACCCGGTGGAAATCAGGGGTAAGAAAGGAGGCAGATTAAGTGATGCAGCCATCATCCCCAGTGCTACTGTGGGGGCAGTTTATGATCTGGGGTAGCTGCAGTTGGTCAGGTCTAGGTTCAGGTCTAGGTTCAGTAACATTATGTGCCTAAAGAATGAGGTCAGCTCACTAACTGAATATACATAATGGGCAGGTTTTTCTATCTTCCCTGATGGCTCAGTGCCTGGAGGAAAAAATCTTGTGACATTGAAGCTTATTGAGACGATGGCACAGAGAAGCTGCTGAAAGGACGTCCGAGCAAATATTTCAGTGGATGGTCTTTTTTTCTTCTTTTTGGGGGGATTTTTTTGGGGGCCAGGCAGTGTAGTATTATTATTATTATTATTATTATTATTATTGTTATTATTATTATTATTTAAAAAAAATTTTTATTATTATTATTATTATTTTAAAATTTTTGATTATTATTATTATTCACCGGTGCTCGGTGATCCGGGAGGAGCTCAGAGTAGAGCCGCTGCTCCTCCACATCGAGAGGAGATGAGGAGGCTCGGGCATCTGGTTAGGATGCCTCCTGGACGCCTCCCTGGTGAGGTGTTCCGGGCGCGTCCCACCGGAAGGAGGCCCCGGGGAAGACCCAGGACATGCTGGACAGACTACATCTCTCGGCTGGCCTGGGAACGCCTCGGGATCCCTTCGGATGAGCTGGTGAATGTGGCCGGGGAGAGGGAAGTCTGGGTTTCCCTGCTTAGGCAGCTGCCCCGCGACCCGACTCCGGATAAGCGGAAGAGAATGGATGGATGGATGGATGGATTATTATTATTATTATTATTATTATTATTTTAATTTTTTATTATTATTTTAATTTTTTATTATTATTATTATTATTTAATTTTTATTATTATTATTATTATTTATTTATTTATTTTTTTATTATTATTATTTTAAATTTTTTTATTATTATTATTATTATTTTAATTTTTATTATTATTATTATCATTATTATTATTTTAAATTTTTTTATTATTATTATTATTATTTTAATTTTTATTATTATTATTATTATTATTATTATTGTTAGCTGTTGTAATAAGAACTTAATATAAACATCTATGGCAGCAATGAATTTAGCGCTACAGCCTAAACTTGGATTTCAGATCAAAGATTTTGACTTGGACTTGCACAAAATGACTTGTTAACAACTCTGCTGTAATAATTTTAACTGACACTGAGAAGAGATTTATTCCTAACCTTGGGTTAACAGCCGACCGGCTACACAGTCTGTATTCGTATCTTTTCTAGCTGTTCTACAGCTGTTACTGGATGATTCCAGTAGTGGACGCACCACCCAACCCAGACCATACTGAACTTTTACAGGATATAAAAAATGAACATGTCACTTAACATTTTCCGTAATATGACATCAGTAAAAGTGGCAGCTGCAGCGTTATCAACGGCAGCGTTAGATAACCAGTCACATCTCCCATAAACTGCCTCCATATCACATCTTGCTCTTCTGGCACCAAACAAACACAGGATGTGTGAGGAAGTCATCATTAACCCGCTAATGTGGAATTAAAGGCAAGTATCCTCTCTTAGTAGCATACCGGGACAGACAATGAATTCCTCCTGCACCTGTTCAACTGCTGGTAATGCAAATATCTGATCAGCCAAGCCAAGACACAGTCCAATTTAATCCAATTCATTATACTCCAGTTAAAACAAACCATCATATGATCCACATTAGTCCAGGTAATAATAACTGTGTTCATAGAAACCTTTTATTCATTTATTATCTGTACCGCTTAATCCAGTTCAGCCTATCCCAGCAGTTAACACGCGAGAGGCGTAAACCAGTTCATTAAAATACTGATCTAGCCAAAGAAGCCTTTATCAGGACCAGGACCAGGTAGAAAACCTCCATTAGAGCCAGGACCAGGGAGGAAAACCTCCATCAGGACCAGGACCAGGTAGAAAACCTCCATCAGGACCAGGACCAGGTAGAAAACCTCCATCAGGACCAGGACCAGGGAGGAAAACCTCCATCAGGACCAGGACCAGGTAGAAAACCTCCATTAGAGCCAGGACCAGGGAGGAAAACCTCCATCAGGACCAGGACCAGGTAGAAAACCTCCATTAGAGCCAGGACCAGGGAGGAAAACCTCCATCAGGACCAGGACCAGGTAGAAAACCTCCATTAGAGCCAGGACCAGGGAGGAAAACCTCCATCAGGACCAGGACCAGGTAGAAAACCTCCATCAGGACCAGGACCAGGGAGGAAAACCTCCATCAGGACCAGGACCAGGTAGAAAACCTCCATTAGAGCCAGGACCAGGGAGGAAAACCTCCATCAGGACCAGGACCAGGTAGAAAACCTCCATTAGAGCCAGGACCAGGGAGGAAAACCTCCATCAGGACCAGGACCAGGTAGAAAACCTCCATTAGAGCCAGGACCAGGGAGGAAAACCTCCATCAGGACCAGGACCAGGTAGAAAACCTCCATCAGGACCAGGACCAGGGAGGAAAACCTCCATCAGAGTCAGGACCAGGTAGAAAACCTCCACCAGAGCCAGGAAGAGGGAGGAAAACCTCCATCTGTACCAGGACCAGGTAGAAAACTTCCATCAGAACCAGAATCAGGTAGAAAACCTCCATGAGATTCAGGACCAGGGAGGAAAACCTCCATCAGGACCAGGACCAGGGAGGAAAACCTCCATCAGGACCAGGACCAGGTAGAAAACCTCCATTAGAGCCAGGACCAGGGAGGAAAACCTCCATCAGGACCAGGACCAGGTAGAAAACCTCCATTAGAGCCAGGACCAGGGAGGAAAACCTCCATCAGGACCAGGACCAGGTAGAAAACCTCCATTAGAGCCAGGACCAGGGAGGAAAACCTCCATCAGGACCAGGACCAGGTAGAAAACCTCCATCAGGACCAGGACCAGGGAGGAAAACCTCCATCAGAGTCAGGACCAGGTAGAAAACCTCCACCAGAGCCAGGAAGAGGGAGGAAAACCTCCATCTGTACCAGGACCAGGTAGAAAACTTCCATCAGAACCAGAATCAGGTAGAAAACCTCCATGAGATTCAGGACCAGGGAGGAAAACCTCCATCAGGACCAGGACCCGGGAGGAAAACCTCCATCAGACCCAGAAGAGAAACCTAAATGAATGACAGCAACAACACAGATATTGGATAACATATGTTTCTACATAGAGAGTAAAGAGAGCAGAGGGGAGCCCGGTGCATCATGGGACGCCCCCCAGCAGAGAGGAGCCCAGTGCATCATGGGACGTCCCCCAGCAGAGAGGAGCCCGGTGCATCATGGGACGTCCCCCAGCAGAGAGGAGCCCGGTGCATCATGGGACGTCCCCCAGCAGAGAGGAGCCCGGTGCATCATGGGACGTCCCCCAGCAGAGAGGAGCCCTTTGCATCATGGGACGTCCCCCAGCAGAGAGGAGCCCGGTGCATCATGGGACGTCCCCCAGCAGAGAGGAGCCCGGTGCATCATGGGACGTCCCCCAGCAGAGAGGAGCCCAGTGCATCATGGGACGCCCCCCAGCAGAGAGGAGCCCAGTGCATCATGGGACGTCCCCCAGCAGCCTCGGCCTCTAGCAGCAGGACCAAAGGATGGATCAGGATCACCGAGCCAGTCCTACAATTAGGAAGGAAAGTTTGAAGATGATCTGAAGGTAGCGAGGAGGTCTGAAACCTGAAGCCAGACTGGGAGCTGGTTCCACAGAGAGGGGTCTAACTGAAGGTTCTGCTTCCTGTTATAGTTTAAGAACCTCCAGTAACCACCAGTAAACCTTCAATCTGAAGAAGAAAGTTTTATTCTGGATTTAACAGGAAGCTGATGAGGATAAGATGAAACTGGAGAAATATGATCTCTGATGATCCTCGCCAGAACCTTTGCTGCAGTGTTTTGGATCAGATGGAAACTTTTCAGAAAGGGGCAGAACAATAATCCAATCTGGAACTACTTTCCTTCATCACTCTGAGACGGGATAGTCCTCATTGTGGGAATATTACGTAGGTGTAAGAAGGTGGTCCTAGAAACCTGTTTTATATGTGAGTCAAAGGACAGATCCTAGTCCAGAATAACTCCAAGGTTCCTCCAAGCCAAGGTAAAAGCATCCAGAGTAATTAGTTTGCTGAACTCAGGAAGACATGGCAGGTAGACGTGTCTTCATGTGGGATCACGTAGGTTTAAAGTGGAACTGAAGTTGGTGAATTCTTATCCAACATGAGTCAGTAACTTCGGCTAAAAAGTATGTTGGAGATGACTGAAGAATCTGGCTCAGAAAGGTAGAGACCAGCCACTTCCCGATGCCCTGATTCACCACCGTGCACAGACATGTCGGCTTCCTCTCTTCAGAGAAGTTGTTTACACCCAGAGTTGCATCCATGTGCACACATGTCAGGAATCTCCTCATTCCTGCAAGTTCCCGTATTTACAGAGCGCCTCGAGCAGCTCGTCCCATGTTGTTGTTGCTCCCTTATTTCCCACCTCAGGATGGGATTAAATCTGTGACCTCCAGCTGAACCCAACATAGTTAGAGAAACTGGATATCTGTTAAAGTCTGCTGCAACAAGTTCATTTACTCTGCTAATGTTGCTTTAAAACCCGAGGAATGATGATACTGGGCTGGATTTTCACATTGCTCCTCTGACTCCTGCAGAGCTGAAACACAACAGCCTGCGTATGTGCTATTGTTTTGGCTCAGAGGTTTTTGTTGACAGTGTAGAGGAATGCAGAGCATGAACATATACAATGAAAAGCAAAACTAAAGAGGATATAAAAAGACCTGACACAATGAGTGGACGTTTACCACTTGGCAGCCACCCCAGCAGAAATCAGCCCAACCCTCAGTGGTGTGTCGCATGTCTCCGACATGAACGAGTGGAATCCTTTTAGACATCATGTTTCCATCAGCTTCTTTTTAAAATACTGAGTCCATTCCTGCTGAATCCAAGATTTCAGCTGCTCAGATGTCATGATCGTAGACCAGCTCTGGACCTCTAGGGCCAGAGTCCTGCAGGTTTTAGATGTTTCCCTGCTGCAGCAAACCGAGAGGCTGGTGCAGAACTTACCAAGCTTTTTATTTGTACCTGGTGTGCTTGGGCAGAGAAACTTCTAAAACATGTAGGACCCTGGCCCCAGAGGTCTGCTGATCCTTGCTATAGATATTCTTCTTATAACTTTTGGTAGAGAAATAATCAGATTTTTCAGTGTTAATTAATTTCCCTCCACTATAAACGTGTAAACCCGCATGAACACTCCTTCCAGGTCTTTAAGCTTTATTTGTTTATATATTTTGATGCCAGCATAACAGAATAATAGAACAATGATTAACTTTCATTCCATCTAAATCTCCTCTGCATGTGCAGAATAAATTAATCCTAAATATTAACTCAGCAAAAACGGATGACAGGCTCTAGGACCTCTACCTGGACCAGGGCCTCTACCTGGACCTGGACCTCTACCTGGACCAGGGCCTCTACCTGGACCTGGACCTCTACCTGGACCAGGGCCTCTACCTGGACCTAGACCTCTACCTGGACCTCTACCTGGACCAGGGCCTCTACCTGGACCTGGACCTCTACCTGGACCAGGGCCTCTACCTGGACCTGGACCTCTACCTGGACTTCTGAAAACTACATTATAAAAATGCTTTTGAACATTTCTTCAGAAAGCATCATCTCATCTCATCATCTCGATTAATTAGATTAATTATTTTAATTGAGTCCCTGCCCCAGTGTGTTTAAATCTGGCCTGTATAAGGGCTTTCAAATTATTAAAAATTTTAATCAATATAATATTATAATCAAAATATTTACTATTAACTGAGCTTCTCTTGGGTAAATGTCAGATATCCCAGGGTCAGTAAATGCAGCATGTAATGTACTTTTATATGTTGTTCTACGTCATCTCGACCATGTTCTAAATCATAATGCAGAATTCATTCAGCATCATCTCACCAACCGTCTCCATGGTGATAATTTCTGTCCTAAAAGCAGCAGATGTGATGACTGAAGTTAAACAGCCGACATTGATGAAGAAACTCTGATAAAACTGATGATCTGGATAAAAACAGCTTTTTCTTTTTATCATTGAAGTGTGTTTGTGCAGCCGTGATAAAAGTCCTACAGCAGCTTCACCCAAAGTAACCACCTGCTGGTAAAACACATCATTGGCTGCTTGTTTTACTCGTTTTTATTCACTTTTATACATTAGATGATTAAAATATAAAAATATATATATATAAATATAAAATATTTATATATATATATATTTATATATAGAAATAACACACAGTGACCAAGCCTTTTCTCATCTGCACATCATTCTCTCTTCTTTAAATATTTATTAAATGGAAACCTATGTTTTAAATAATCAAGCTGACTTTTAATGGTTAAAATTTACAAAATATTTAATGTTTGGTTTAGATGGTCTGGGGTGTTTTTAAGTAAATGAAAGTTAAATAAAAAATAAACAAAATATTTGTTGTACTTATTGATGATTTTCTGATGGAGTTTAGACCAAAGTGGTGCAACGTGACCATCCATGTTGGGAAAACTAAATGCTGGATGCTGCTTTTATACCCAGTCCTGGCACCCTCACCTGTCACCAGTTAATTTGCTGGTGGGAGAATCTTCCAGAACCATGTTACTGGATATTATAGAAACGCTTCTGTGTTTATTTAACTCTCAAGCAACTTTTGTCACAGTGTGTTACTGCAGCAGATTCTACAAATATCTGTAAACATAACAAACTTGTCCAGTGGAAACCATTTATTTATCCCTGAAATTCTCAGAATTTACTTTCCCGGTCTATAGGTGGGGATGAAAAGGAGTTTTGCTTCGTGTTTTTTTTAACTGCGACTGTCAGCTGGTGAAAAACATTCAAACCCTCTGGTGAACGTTACATCAGGGCTTTGATGTTTTATTTTCATTCACCAGTGAAAACACAGACGGTTGCAGTAAGTGTTGGTAAAATGTGTTTTTTAAGTCTTTGCTGCTCTTTGAACATCAGTGACATCCATCATCGTCTCTGAGGGATTTTCATCATGTGTTGAGAGAAAGGGAGAAGAAAGAGTGGAGTGGGAGCTTCGTCTCCTGCCTAGCAATAGAAACAAACACAGCGACAAAGGAGGGCAAAACAAACCGCAATATGGACGCCAGCAATAACACGTTACAGTGAGGGCGTGTGTTTTCTCCCAGTTTCATCTTCATTCTGAGGTCAGGAGCTGAAAAGATGCGGAATGTTCACACCTCTTTTTAAAGCAGCAACGAGGACGATGCTGCAGTGAGGTGGTCTGATGGAGGTGGATATTTCAAATATTATTCCTGATCTGTCCATCCACCCACACATCCATCATCCATCCATCTATCCATCCACCCACACATCCATCCCATCCATCCATCCACCCACACATCCATCCCATCCATCCATCCACCCACACATCCATCCATCCATCCATCATCCATCCATCCATCCATCTATCCATCCACCCACACATCCATCCATCCATCCATCCATCCATCCACCCACCCACCCACACATCCATCCATCCATCATCCATCCGTCCATCTATCCATCCACACATCCATCCATCCATCCATCTATCCATCCACCCACACATCCATCCCATCCATCCATCCACCCACACATCCATCCCATCCATCCATCCACCCACACATCCATCCCATCCATCCATCCACCCACACATCCATCCATCCATCCATCATCCATCCATCCATCCATCTATCCATCCACCCACACATCCATCCATCCATCCATCCATCCACCCACCCACCCACACATCCATCCATCCATCATCCATCCGTCCATCTATCCATCCACACATCCATCCATCCATCCATCCATCATTCATCCATCCACCCACCCACCCACACATCCATCCATCCATCCATCATCCATCCATCCATCCGTCCTCCATCCGTCCATCCACCCACCCACACATCCATCCATCCATTATCCATCCATCCATCCATCCATCCATCCATCCATCCATCATCTATCCATCCATCTATCCATCTGTCCATCCATCCATCCATCCATCCATCAGTCATCCATCCACCCACCCACACATCCATCTATCCAT